>NW_020212049.1:0-11493 GCF_003070985.1 Temnothorax curvispinosus | reverse complement strand
AAGGAAACGGTCTCTCCACCGCGAAGGGAGACGAGCAAACCCGAAAAAACCCGAAGGGCCGAGTCGTCGCGACACGTGCGCCGCGCGCTGGTGGCAACCGCAGTGCTCACTAAAAAAACGAACTTAAAGGTGTCGCGAAAAGTAATGCCCTCCCTTTTAATAAATACGCAACAGTTACTATGACACTTTAACAAGCTATAATATTTATCCGCATTTTGTACTAATTTTGGAGCACCTGAAAAGCACCTCCCAAGTATTTTGCAACGTGAGTTTCTGATAGAATACCGTAAATAAACGATTCACTAATTATATTAAAAACGATAGAAACTGATATATAACTGATAAGATATTTACGATAGGATTCCAAGTATTTTGTAACGTGAGTTTCTGATAGAGTACCGTAAATAAACGATTCACTAACCATATTAAAAACGATAGAAACTGATGTGCAGCTGAAAAAACATTTACGATAAGATTCCAAGTATTTTGTAACGTGAGTTTCTGATAAAATACCGTAAATAAACGATTCACTAACCATATTAAAAACGATAGAAACTGATGTATAGCTGATAAGACATTTACGATATCCCAAGTATTTTGTAACGTGAGTTTCTGATAGAGTACCGTAAATAAACGATTCACTAACCATATTAAAAATGATAAGAAATTTTTTTATCGTTTTCTATCGGAGATGGTTACCAGGGATGGAGGCATGCTACCGATTTCTATACGCGGTATCATCTGCGGTCCGTCGAATTGCGGCAAGACAAACGTTTTGATAAGCTTGCTGGAAAGTCCGCACGGTGTACGTTTCGAGAACGTGTATGTGTACTCGAAATCGTTGCAACAACCGAAATATCGATATTTGGAGAATATACTAACACCGATAGAAGAGATTGGCTACTTTACGTTCTCGAATAACAGTGACGTCATTCCGCCGAGCGAGGCGCTCCCGAATTCTGTTTTTATCTTTGATGACGTGGCGTGCGACAAGCAGGATACGATAAGAGAATACTTTGCAATGGGCCGGTACGCGGACGTTGACTCTTTCTATCTTTGTCAGACGTATGCGAAGATACCGAAGCATCTTATACGCGACAACGCGAATTTATTGATTCTGTAAGATTAATGTTGCGCCGTGCTTAAGTAGACCGTAAGGTGTGATTGGTCGCTTGAGATACTGGTATGCGCCGTAGCGCTCTGCGCAGGAAGAAACGCCTGGATTGGCGGAAAGCGAGGAAGAAGAGTCAGTCGATGCTTGACGCTGGATCGAGTAGGCGTCTTTATGCATCTTGTCGTGAAATAAAGTTACATTTTTCCATATTACATAAGAATATTGTCTTGCACCTGCCTACATCCATTCCTGACATCTCCCCGTGAAATAACTCGCGGTCAGTGCCGTAAGAACCAACGGTGCGTCAACAGAACAATAGAATCTTTACAGTTCAGAAGTGGGATACTCATCGTGTGCCGCCATTATCGTAAAACGATCCGGCTTGCTACCGATTTCCCTTTTTCCTTCTGTCCTCATTCCTTTGCTCGGGCGAGTAAAGTACAGCGTGCAAGGCTGTAATAGATTTTTGGGTGCGGTATTTCCGGCCAGTTATCCCGTGGAAAGTATCGGGTCAACGACCGTTATCGTTATCGTAATATCGAGTGAAAGACGTTATCCCGTCGTAACGACGTTGAAGAACATTGATTTTGTGGATCGGCGACCAGAGATATCGGTCCGCCACGCTACAAATTGACATAGTTCGCGAGTGAGAAATTACGTCTCGAACGTTCTCGAACGGTTTCCCCGCCATTTTGGGTGCAGAATTCAACCGCCATCTTGGTACGATCGAACGTTCTCGAGCGGTCTCCCGCCATTTGATACGTCTTGAATATTCTCGAGCGTCTCCCGCCATTTTATGGTGCCGTGTTGCCGCCATTTGTGTGTGCTTGAACAATATCACGCAGTATTAGTGTGTTCAAATATTTATCGTTCATCACGGAAGATCAGTCGTCTGTATTCAAGAAAATATGGAGCGGCAACAGTTAGAAAAGTTATCTGTGAGTGAACTACAAGACAAAGCCAAGAAATATGGGCTAAATCCTCCGAGCGATACATCGCGCTGTATAGACATGATCATGTCTCATTTGGAGAGACAAGCCACGTCCGATCTACAAAAAAGAGAAACGCGTGCCGCCACTAAAAGTAAGGCGATGCAATCAACAGTCGCAGCGACGACGCCGACAGGATCATCCGATTTATCTCAAATCTGTGCTTGGATGGCACAACAAATGCGTATCCAGCAGGAGGATAAGCAAGAACAAAGGCGTTTCCAGCAAGAGCAAATGCGATTTCAGCAAGAGCAAATGCGTATCCAGCAAGTAGATAAGCAAGAACAAAGGCGTATCCAGCAAGAACAAATGCTTATCCAGCAAGAATTTCAACGAGAACAAGCTCGAAACCAACAGGAACAGCAGCGTCAAAATCAAGCTATGATGCAGCGGATGGTCGAGTTAACTAATTTGTCTCGCGAGGACTCTCAAAATAGAATACGTAATATATCAAGTGAAGACAACGTTATACGTGCGGATTCCGATATTTCAATTACACGTCGCCAGCCAATTTCGTCAGTGGCAACCGCACACGCTGTTAAATTGTTGACGACCCAAATTCCTGAATTTGCCGGAACAGAAGAAGAGAAGATAGAAACATGGATTCAGACTGGAGAGAGAATTGCACAAATCCATGCAGTTTCGGATGATGTGTTACTCTTAGCAGCTTCTAGTAAACTCGTCAAAAATGCCAAAAGATGGTTTGATCTCAATGTAACAACGTTGATCGAATCGTGGCAGATATTTAAAGAAGCCATAGTACGCCGATTTAAACGGAAGATATTGTTTCATGTGGCCATGCAAAAAGTTGAAGCAAGAAGATGGAATTTTCCAAAGAAGCAATTCCAAGATTACGCCATGGACAAGTTGGTGCTGATGAAAAATTTAAATTTGCCAGAAGAAGATGCCATTCATTTGCTTATTAATGGTATCGGAAGCTGATCATTGCGAGAATCAGCAGCTGTGCTTCGTTGTACGACAATCGATGAATTCCTGGAAGATCTATGCATCAAATAACGTCAGTGTCAGCAGAGCCTACTCGCAAGATTCATCATCAGGAAATCAAGAATGATAAGTGGAAAAATAGTGAGGACTCAGTACTTAAAGATAACTCAGTGTCAAAGTCGGACAAAGATGTGTTTTGTGTATATTGCCGGGCAAAAGGCCATGTCCGAGCTGACTGTTACAAATTAAAAAAGAAGGAGCAATCACCACCTGTGATAACTGCCAAGCCAGCGCCAGTGGTATCTGCGGTGAATGAAGACGTTCAGGATGGAGATTGCAGCGGTGGATGAAGATTCCGGTAGGAAGTTAGAAATTTCCGATTCGCGTATTATTGTAACTTCGGTGAATGAAATTCCATGTAAGTTGAATGCGTTGTTAGATACCGGAAGTCCCGTTTCATTTATTAAGTCTTCGGTTATTGCAAAGTTTATAAATGTAGATTTAGAAAAGAGTGAAAATATAAAACGATATAAAGCGGTGAATAATACTTTTGTTAATATATTAGGATCTGCCCAAACAGTGATTTTTCTGGATTTATTGCCGAATTTAAAAGCATCAATTTCTTTATTGGTATTAGATAATGACTCATTTTCTTTGGATTTAATTATTGGGTTAGATTTTTTTAAAGAGAATAATATTTCAATTTTATGTAACCCATCTGATAGTGCACGGGGGGGTATGAGGCGCTCCCCGGATTTGCAATTGGTCAACAAAATTTCTTGAAGGACCAGAGGGCCCGTGCCCTCGCGAAAGCGAATAAAGCGAAGCAAGCAAGCAAATATCAAAAGAGATGCGTGGCGACTCACCGTGTCGTTGCCCGGCGCCTCCTGGGTGTTGACGTCGTCCTCCCGTTGGCGAGATCTCTGGCGTGCAAGGCGAAAGCATGCAACAGTCTGGCATAGCAAGCGGGCAGGCAGGTATAGCAAGCAGGCACAGATAGGCAGGATAGCAAGCGATTAGGTCTTCGTGGTCTGCGATGGGCGACCGAGCACTCCGAGTTCGCGCACGCGAAAACGGTAACGTGTGAGCTTCACGACGTTCGACTGATGAGTCCCTGCCGTAAGACGGCTGGCCAAAAATGTGTTTGTCGTAAGACGGCTGTCTTGCGAATATGTGTGTGTGTGCCGCACGGCGGCTTGACGAAAAGTTCTGCGGAGAGATGTGTCCTCTCCGACTGTTTGACGCTGAGTCCCTCTCTTCCGTACTCCGGCTCGCGCACCTGCGAAGTACGGCGCGAGCGAGTACCGAATTCCTCTCATAATGGGGGATGCCACCCGCGGGCGGGCAGCACGAGTCGGGTGAGTCGCGCGAATATCGACAAGTGTACTAATCGCGATCCACCGACGTTTCGCTAATAGGCGCGATAATTTAACCCGGTATAACTAATCAATACAAGAACCGTACAATTAACAATGTGAAGCGACAACACGAAATCGATCCTATAATTAGCTACTATTTACACTATGATACACGGCGGTGCGCCAAACATTACCGCCCACCAAAATACACCGTATTTTCTATGTTTGAGCAAGTCCCTCCGGTGAGCCGTCCATCGGCAGAGGGCACAGCTTCACCAGAGGGCGACTAAGGAGGCCATCCGCCGTCCTCACCGTAGCGACCCGGGCGACCCCGTCACGACCCGGATGCAATTCCTCGACGCGCCCTCGTCTCCACGCCAGAGGAGGGGCGTTTTCGGTTTGAAGACAAAAAGTTAAAACCGTGTTATAAGGGTCCGTATATGGTTAAAAAGGCTTTAAATAATAATAGATATGTGATTCAGGATATTCCAGGTTTCAATGTGACCTCCAGGCCTTATAACTCTACTTTCCCCAGATAGATTAAAACATTGGATAAAACAACCAGAGTCATAATTTTCATAAAATAAAGATATAAAGAGCGTTGTTTTATGCTATGATTCTAAGTTTAAAATAGTTTAAGTTTTTGCGTGCAGTTAAATTTAAGATTGCAGTATTGCAAAAGTAAAAATCTGAATAATTAATAATAAAAATAATATTGTGATTTATGTTAAAAATAAGTAAGAATTTATGCGAATATTTTAAGTTTTATTGAAAGATTGTATTATTAAAGCATATTTTATTTTGTTTTTGAGAATTAATTTCCGTTAAGACATTCGGGACGAATGTATGCGCAGAATGGCCGAACTGTAAGATTAATGTTGCGCCGTGCTTAAGTAGACCATAAGGTGTGATTGGTCGCTTGAGATACTGGTATGCGCCGTAGCGCTCTGCGCAGGAAGAAACGCCTGGATTGGCGGAGAGCGAGGAAGAAGAGTCAGTCGATGCTTGACGCTGGATCGAGTAGGCGTCTTTATGCATCTTGTCGTGAAATAAAGTTACATTTTTCCATATTACATAAGAATATCGTCTTGCACCTGCCTACATCCATTCCTGACATCTCCCCGTGAAATAACTCGCGGTCAGTGCCGTAAGAACCAACGGTGCGTCAACAGAACAATAGAATCTTTACAATTCTGTTTAAACAGGATGGTACCAATCTGAAACAAATATACAATGATCACGTAAACACAGATATGTCTTACGATGATTTTAGTAAATTGTGTCATACGTGTTGGCAACAAAAGTACGGATTCGTGGTGATAGACAAGGACAGCGCGATTTCGAATGGTCGATACAGAAAAGGATTTAACGACTTTGCGATACCGAAACGTGGTTAGTTGTTGTCGACGCGTCGATTGAACAACGTTAGCGCAACATGGACAGCAGCGAGGAGATTAGAGAGCGCGAGAGGATAGCAAATCAAATTGCAAAAACGAGCAATTCGATTCGCAAAAAATATCACGCCTTGAAAACTGGTAAAGTGGAGGAAGATATCGCGTTGGAGAGACACTTTAAGCCCATAATCGAGCCTCTAAGGCAGATTGCCGAAAACACCGTTGCTGGCAAAGAATCTGACGTGTCAAAGATTGAGAATGAAACGGCGTGGGAAGGCAAAAAGCCGAAGCTCAAACGACAACGACCAAACGCCTCGTTTAACGACTCTGTAATGGCTTCAACTCCGGTTACGTTGAAACGATCGATAAATGTGCCATCTAATTTGAGCGAAATAACCAAAATTTTAAAACCGCGTAAACCGAAACAATCGAAAGGTCCATTGAATGAACCATCGATAACCTCTGCACCTTCCGTACAACCCACAGTGCTCGCAAACGAAGATGTTTTCGAAACCACGGTATGGACATCGCGTACGGTGTTAAATTCACCAACAATGGAATGATGCTCGGTAATAAACGTTTTGACGTGAACTACGCGGACAAGATAATTATCGACGGCATACGATACAATGGCACACGCGGTCTTTTCGAATTAATCTTTAAGAAATATCCCGATCATGATATCTACACAGAGGACGATATGCAAACATACAAGAGCATTCTGTTGATGACGAGTGCTCATAAACGCAATTATGATGCTCACGCTCAAATAAAGGGCAACGAGGGATACAAGTATACACATATAATCGGACCGTTGATTTCGGGTAAAAAAGCTGGAAAAGGTATACCGCGTGCCATGACAAGCAACAAGATCGACCATATAATTGCATCGTCGATTTCGGGTAAAAAAGCTGGAAAAGGTATACCGCGTGCCATGACATTAAACGACAACAAGATCGATTATGTTCATTGGGACAATCCCAACGAGCTTGTAGATCGTTTCCGATTGCTCGAAGCTTCGCGCCTAGCGGGTCACACCGGTCACGATAACGAAATCCTGTCGATTATCGAGGAACTTTGCGAGGCTGGACTTATTATAAATTAAGTGGCGCGACAACGAGTCATTCAATCAACATCGAAATGCCGATCAACAAGTTTGGTATATTGCTCGGAAGAGGCGGTGCAGAACCGTACTATCAATGGAGAGGATTGATCAGAAATTACGTGCGCGATAACGCTCTTTGCATGGTCGCCACCGACTTTGACGCGAAATCGCGCAAGATTTGACGGATAGCGCCGCCTGTAGATGATGGCGATGCAGCCAATAAACGTTACGTGCAGCAGAGCGTGCAAATTTTGAAAGATCGACAGGATGAAATGGAGAGAAAAATGGTCGCATTCCAGAATAACGTGCAAATTACCCTAAACGAACTTCAAAAGATGATTCAAGATGTAATTGCGAATCATCGCGAATAGATAAGAACGTACATCTGATATCTGCGTCAGTTGCGCGTCATCGTCATGGCTGGTAAGAAGCAATCAACTGAGAAACGGAGGCATGTGGAAGAATTACACGCTCCTGCGAGAAGAAATTTTTCTCGAAGACGCGTCATAGTGCGCGGATACGATGACCTGTGGCAGGCGGATGTGGTCGAGATGCGCCCATACACACGATTTAACAGAGGCTACCACTACATACTCACCGTTATCGACGTGCTGAGCAAGCACGCATGGGCCGTACCGCTCAAGACCAAGAGCGGACCCGAGGTTACTGCGGCGATCGCGAAAATAATTCGAGACGGCGGAAGATGCCCGAAAAATCTGCAGACTGACAAGGGAAAAGAATTTTACAACGCAAACGTGCAGAAACTCTTGAAAAAACATAATATCAATCACTATTCGACATATTCCGTAATGAAGGCATCGGTCGTCGAACGATTCAATCACACGCTCAAGAACGACATGTGGAAAATGTTTACGCGCAATGGAAATTACAAATGGATCGACTCGCTGCCAGGTCTCGTATCGGATTACAACGCGCGAAAGCATCGAACTATCGGCATGCGACCCATCGATGTTACCCCCGCGATCGCCGACAAGCTCCTAACAACGGTGTACAGCCACGTAAAGATCGCTGCTCCCGCGCGATTCAAAGTGGGCGATTCGGTACGCGTGAGTAAATTCAAGACAATCTTCGAGAAAGGATACACGCCAAATTGGACCACGGAGGTGTTTAGAATTGTCAAAGTGCAGAAAACTAATCCTGTGACGTATCTGTTGGAAGATTCCTGCGGAAAACCCGTCGCCGGCGGTTTCTACGAATACGAGTTACATCGCGTTGCTAATCCCGACGTGTATCTCGTTGAAAAAGTTTTGCGCAAAAGAGGGGATGAGGTTTATGTAAAGTGGTTAGGATTTGATAATTCACACAATTCATGGATACACAAGAATAATGTATTGTAAAAATTTATTACAGTATAAAAACATACATATATATATACATATGAGTCATTTATTTTCCTAAATATCTAAATGTAATTACAATATATTTACAGCGGTATTTACAATATATTTACAATGGTATTTTATAATGACCCCATGGCAGCGTTTCGGTAGAACCGGGTATAATGTATCGCTTATCATCGTACGGACTTAGAGCTATTTTCGTTTCGGACACGGTGTATACCTCGTGTTTTTTGGATCTTATGCAGATTTGCTGTCGCGTCATTTCAATTTCGTCGCGCAGACACCGCGTGTAATCGTCGAACGTTATCGACCTGGCTACGACGTTACTCTTAACACCTTTAGCCTTTTTCATATCTTTCTTACCGTCCACTCGCAAGGCGTACATCTTTGCTCTAAGCCCGACGAATTCCGACATCCGATAGCGAAATTATAAAGCACATGCATGGAGGGGTGCAAGGGGGCTTACATGCGTGAGCGCACGTGAACAGGAAGGCTTTTCTCCCCTGCACCCTCCCCCATGCATGTACTTTATAATTTCGTTTTACAACTTAGCATGTACTTTATGTTGTAAAGCGAGGTCCACGCAGCCTACCGGCGGGGTGGGCGCGAGGGAAGGGGGGGCCGAAGGCCCCCCCTCGCACCCCCCCGTTGTGTGTGTGTGTGTGTGCTTCCCACGCATAATTAAACTAATGAAACTCCCAGCGTGAGACCTAACTGCTTGAATCGAGATGCTTGGTTATTCTGCACGATTGATTCATTTAAAATTGGCGCAGTTTTGCATGCGCGTGCGGCCACTGAGCATGCGCATGTGGCCACAGGGCATGTTCGTAGTCGCCAGTAGTCGCTACAGCTCGTCGGTATGACAGGAATCATAACCTGATTCCTGTCAATTTTAACGTTTAATATCTCGCGTCGCGGGGCAGAGCGACACTTTTTTCTGCCAGATTCTTTCGTTTCGTACAAAAACGCGTCGATTGAGCATAATTACATCGAGATTTGAGGTGTGACCCCTAAACTAAATAATTACCATTTTTTTGTTATCATGCTTCTTCGCAAGAAATTTTCTTGCTAGTTTCCTAAATGCAATAATGGGTATTACTGGTGCAAAGGTGGGCTTGAAAAAGTACAAAATAAACATTTTTATAGATTCCCCACAAACTCAGCCGTTAACGTGCAATGGAAAAAGATTTGTGGCATCAATCTAACTGAAAATTGTCGTTATAAATATATTTGCGAGGATCATTTTAAAAAAGATTTTTTACAAAACACGCATTGAACCCTTTCGTAGTTCCTTCTCAATTACAAAGTGACTCCAATTTATGTCCGATAGAAATTTCAACATTTTTCCAAAATGATCCGGAAGCTACTAATTATTGTCAACCACTAAATTTGGTAAATTCACTTGTATCCAATGATTTAAACAGTACGTCTACTGTTAGTCAAGCTACTGCTGACAATATTTCCAATAAGATTGATAGTAACATTGCCTTTGAAGATATTTCTGTTAACTTAAACGTAGAACAAAGTTTAGATACACACATTGAAAGCGTTAATGATAACAGTTTCAATAATTTTTCATATACTATAAAGTCAAACAATTGTATCTGTGAAGATGCAAATTGCCAACGTGGCGATAGCGATGACAATGACGATACAATAGTTACGGATAATTTGACAGAACGTAATGAAATTATACCAACAAGGAAACGAAAAACTGGTTTCTTGACAGAGGCAGGAATATCTTCGAACGCAATGACACCGACTAAACGTAAAATGTACAAAATTCATCGTAGAACAGTTAATAGACTATGTAAAATCAAGAAGTCTCTTCAGAACAAAAACGACGATTTAAAGAAATTACATAAACTATATAAAGACAATGTTTTCCAATGCATAGAAAATCAGTTAAATACTGTGACCCAAAACTTTATAGATTCGCAGTTACGAAACGTTGATCGCACTCCAGCTGGAAGAAGGTGGACTGAAGAAGATAAGACATTTGCCTTATCCGTTTATAAGCGAAGTCCGCGTGTTTATAAATATCTATCCGCCTTCTTCCAGTTGCCATCACCTCGGACTTTAAAAACTTTACTTTCAAAAGTTCCTTTTGATACTAGCATAAACAAATTGTTACTGCAACAACTTAAAATTAAAATCAATGACATGCACATACTCGACCGATATTGCACTTTAGTTTTCGACGAAATATCGTTAGATAGCGGTTTCCATTACCACGCTCACAAACAAATAATTATCGGATTCGAAGATCTAGGGGAGTTAGGCAGATTTAATAAACCAGCAAATCACGCATTGGTGCTAATGATAAGAGGTTTGAGGAAACCTTAGAAACAAGTGGTCGCTTATTATTTCACTGTTGGCACAATTTCTACTTCTGACCTTAAGTCAATCATCACAAATGCGATTATGCAACTTCAAGAAATTGGAGTCACGGTAAAGGCGACTGTTTGTGACCAGGGTCCTACTCAAAAAAGAGCAATTTCGGAATTGTGTGCTGAAAATAAAGTTGACCCAACCCCCTATACATTTGTAGTCAATAACGAGACAATAGTGACAATTTTTGATGTTCCCCACTTATTGAAATGTACCCGAAACGCTCTACTACGATGTAAAATTAGATTTAGGCCTAATAAGACGGCAAAATTTCAATACATTCGACAGGTTTTTGATTTAGATCAAACGAAAAATTATAAGACACTTATTAAATTGCATCCAAGAGATTTCAAATTTCAGGATAGCTTCGTCAAAATGAAGGTCAATATTGCTGCACGACAATTAAGTCATTCTATCGCTTCATCAATTGAAGCATTCACTATCAGTGGAGCGTTACCTGTCGAATCGTTAGAAACAGCAGAATTTGCCGAATTAATTGATAACCTTTTTGATTCGTTAAATGGTTGGACCAAGCGTGCGAAAGATGGCAAAAACTATAGACGCGTTTTAACAAATGACTCGCCTCATTTGGAATTGTGGAGCAAGTTGTTGTCCGAAATTACTGATTGGAAATTAATAGATTTAAAGACTGAAAAAGATGTCACTACACAATATCAGTTCACGAAAGGCTGGGTTATTACAATTCGCAGTGTTATATATTTATGGAAACAGCTTGAAAATCTTGGTTTTGAATATTTAAATTTACGAAATCTCAATCAGGATCCACTTGAAAATTTGTTTTGCGAGATACGACAACATGGTGTATCAAATTCCAA
>NW_020212048.1:0-5666 GCF_003070985.1 Temnothorax curvispinosus | reverse complement strand
ATATCTTACAGTTCGGCCATGCTGGAATGACATTCGACCCGAATGTCGTACATTTCTTTTTAATACATAACTTAAACGCAATATTACAATATTAGATTATGCTTTTCACAAAACTTAAACATAATGACTTTATTTCAGTCTTTGGAATTTCATGACAAAATAAACGGTTTAACTTAATATTTAATATAACGATTATAAAAACGCAAGTTATAATTTTTATGAACAAACTTATACATTAGACGGAACGCTTTCAGTGTTTTCGGGACGGTCAGGGTTCCCTACCCTAATCCATGGCTTCAGGCGGTCCGGTGACAAAATCGAATTGTATGGTCGCGATGTAATATCGAACCCGGGGATACTAACTACCACATAGCGGTTTTTATTCAAAACCTTTGAGATCTGGTACGGCCCTTTATAACATGGCTTCAACTTTTTATCCTCTCCCGGTTTCAGAACTGTATCGCGAATCATCACCAGATCGCCCGCGCTATACTTAGTCGGTTTTCTATGTGACTTATCATAATACATTTTATTGTAGCTTTTAATGCACTCGGTAGAATCTGCCGCTGCTTCGCGCAGTGAATTGCGGTAAGCCTCGAAGTTAAATTCTACTTTCGCTAATCGATCGAGATATTCTACTAATTTCGCATCCGCGTGACTACGCTGGTCGTAACCGAGTAACATTTTTGCTGGAGAACTTTTAAGAACTGAGTGGAACGTGTTATTTATTACGTACTGAACCGAGCTTACGCATTCCACCCATTTCCGAGGTTCTTCTACCAATTTCCTCAAGGAGGATTTCAGAAACTTGTTGATTCGCTCAACTATACCGTTCGCCCATGGGGCTGCCACTGCTATCTTACGATGCTTAATGCTATTCGCTTTTAGAAACTCAGAGAATTCATGCGACGTGAATGCGGTTCCTCTATCGGATACTATCTCGCTCGGGTTACCGAACACATGGAAGAGGTTAACAAAATGTTTGATCGTTTCTTTTGAGTTAGTGGTTTTTACAGGAAATAACCACGTGAACCGCGTATACGCGTCTACAATCAGCAGAATGTGTTTAAAACCTCCAATTGATTCTACTAGAGGACCGTAATGATCGGTATGCAATGTATGGAAAGGAGCCGTAGGCGTATCCACGACCTGCATTTCACCCTCGCGAGAATTCACGGATGTGTTTGACATTAAGCATACAAGGCAATCTTCTACGTAATCGCGAACTTTCTTTCGCATGGACGGAAACCAATAATTAGACGCGATACCTTGCACGGTTTTCTCTATTCCGCAATGCGCCATGTTGTCGTGATACACGCGTATCACATTATTTATCATAGATTCCGGTACTACGAATCGGGGTTTGTCCGGACATTTTCTGTATACTAAACCTTCGACGAGCTTGAATTTATCGTTCTCTTCAAATTCTAACTCCTCGGCGATGCTCTTTAACTTTATATCCGTCAATTGCCGGTACTCTAATTCCCTTTCTAAAGGCATTGACTCTACATACGCTATAACGCGGCTAAGCGCGTCTACGTGCGCCATTTTTTCACCCGCACGATGGGTGATTTTAAAGTCATAGTCCTGAATACGCAAAGTCCAACGGGCTATCCTTGGATTCAGATGAGCCTTATTCACGGCGTAAACCAACGCTTGGCAATCTGTTACGATCACGAAATGCAACCCGTATAAATAAATATGAAACCTCTCAATCGCTTTCACTATGGCTAGCATCTCCAGCTCAAAGCTGTGATAATTCGCCTCAGCCTTATTTGTCGCTTGGCTATAATACGCTACCGGCGCAAAAACACCGTTATCTTGTTTCTGCATTAAAATAGCAGCGATCGCTACATGGCTTGCATCCGTATGCAATTGTGTTTCGGCTTTTGTATCGTAAAGTCTCAACACCGGATATGATATTAAATCATTTTTCAAAGACTCGAAAGCCTGAACACAGTCTTCACCGAAAACGAACTTATTTGACTTTCGCAATAGGTTAGTTAACGGTTTTGCTTTACTCGCGTAGTTACGAATAAATCTTCTGAAGTAATTCGTTAAACCTAGAAAACGCTGTATATCTAATATTTTTTTCGGTATCGGAAAATTACGTATTACGTCCGTGTGCCTTTTGCTCAACGTGATCCCGTCAGCAGATACGATATATCCCAGAAATTCGACCCTTGATCTTAAAAACTGGCATTTTTCAAAATTAACTTCGAAACTATAACGTTTAAGCTCCAACAGTATTATCTCCATTATTTCCAGATTTTCTTCTATAGTATCTGTGGCGATGAAGATATCGTCCATATACAATATAATTTTTCTCGCGATTATCAACCTTGCTATTTCGGGGAGATTTTTCAGACGCTCATAAAATTCAGCTGGTGATTCGCAAAATCCAAAAGGCAGTCGTACGTATTCGTACTGGCCATCGTACGTGGCGAACGAGAAATACTTGGTGTCCTCCGGATGGATTTCCACCTGGTGGAATCCATCCTTCAGGTCCATCAACGTATATACGGTTTTCTTACCGACATCGGCTAAGCAATTCTCTATTACCGGGAATGGGCACTTACGCTTGTGCACCCTACAATTAAGCGGACGGAAATCCACGCATAATCGCCACTTGCCATTTTTTTTCTTGACTAATACGGTTCTCGCGCAATATGGAGAAGAACTAGGCTTAATTATGCCTCTTCGCAAAAGATCGTCTACTATCTCACGCGTTATTTCTCTTTCCTTCCACGATATGCGCCTGGGCGAATATGCGTACTCGGATTTGTCCTTAAGGAGGCTCTTACCCGGCTGCTCTAATCAATGTAGCAACCGAAAAATTATCATTAATAATTGGTTATAAAATTATCGGAAAATTAAATAAAAAAATAAATGATGATTTTTACATAGTGTAAGAGTAAGTTATATGTTCTATTAGTGTAAATATTAAAATTTATACAATAAGTCAGTTGACTACGTCAGTGCTAAAGAGCAGAATAATAACATGCGCGTGTTACAACGTCGTCTGTAGCAGTCTGCAGCTAAAGTGAGGTGTAGCCGTGTAGCATTGTAGCGATTGATGCGATAAAGAGATGGAGCCAAAAGAAAGATATAACGTGAGAATGTTGAGAGGGAAAATGAAAGGAAAATTCTCGAAAATAAAGGTTGCAATATGTCAATGCGCGAGAGAATAATTATGCCGCTACCATACAGCGCAGAGAAAAGACATGTGCAAGTGAGGTTAGAAACTTCGCGCGATTTTGACACTCGGAAGATCATTCGCCTAACCTGTCGTACGTCATATTAAAACTACAATATCTTTTATAACTCATCGTCAACACCAAGTTTTCTTCTTATCATTAGAAAGATTATTATTTTAACTACAATTCCTTAGTTTTTTGTTTACCTGGCTCGCAAACTTGCCAAGAAAATACATCACTTCCGATAAAAATTTTAGTGTTTACCATATGCCCTGTGTTAAAAATGCGAATTTCAATACTGATATTTTTTAAATTTTTATCGTCAACCTATGCTAAAGTTTTGGGCATCGGTTCGTTGTGGTTCACTTTACAACATAATTTAATTTCATAAAGATCTGTCGTTTTATGATCGAGGTAAGAGCCTCCTTAAGCGCTACCCTTACTAAATACTTATTCTCCGGCGGAGGTAACTCGGCCGTCTCTACCTTTTTGATTATTGAGATCAACCGTTGTTCCGCATCGCTACCAAAATCCGTTTTAACAGAAGTTACTTTTTCGTTCGAACATTCAGGCGGTTCGTTAATATCCGCGAATGCTATCTCATTAAACAACCGTAACCTGTCTTCGAAATTATCCATCGAGGGATTATACACGATTTTAATGCCGTGTTTCTTTATAAAATCCATACCGATAACTAAGTCCATCGATAGTGAATCGTTATGCAAAATTTTTAATTCAATTGAAGCTAAGAATTCCGGCAACGGGGACAAAATCAATTCAGTAGAGACAGTTCCCTGTATATCTATCGGCGAATTATTCAACGCTTTGAACGACTGACGACAGTTTTCCGCGTTATCGGACGGTTTTATAAACTTTTCGTAAACCGACGGTCGAACGAAAGAAATAGGGCTACCCGAATCTATTAACGCGATCAAATCGGTTTTAACATTATTTAACGAAATGACCTTAATTTTGAAGTCGTCGATCTCGAGTCTTCGTTCGTCCTCTGCTACGCAGGCCACCGTCGCTGCTTCTTGAGTCTGGCCCGTCGTCGCAGACGGCACCATGGTGTCGGCGACGTCGACCGCCGAAACTATTGCGGCAGGAACATTCGATGTAGGAGACTGCGTCTGTTCTTTGCGTTTCAGCTTGAAGCACTCTTCGCGCACGTGCCCCTTGGTTTTGCAGTAGGCACAAAATCTGTCTTTGATCACTGGCACTGCACTTGGCGACACCGTCACTTTTGACTGCCCTTCTTTCTTGACAGGCTCTTTCCCCTTCGGGCACTTGTTAACCGGTACACTTTTCTTCGAAAATGAGGATGTTATCCGATGCATCTGGTCCAGGAAGTGATCCAGATCCTCCGAATCCAGCGCTGTGGCAGTTCCCCGCAATGCGTTACTTGTTATTCCGTCGATCAACAACTGGATTTTATCTGCTTCCGGCAGTGATACGTTCTGCATCAATTCAAGTTTGTCCATGGCGTAGTCCAGGAACGTCTCTTTGGTGAAGTTCCATACGCGCGCCTCGATTTTCCGCATGGACACGTACAATAGAGTTCTTCTCTTGAAGCGTTTTGTGATTGCTTCCTTGAAACCGATCCACGAGCGATTCACAGATCCTGTGTTTTGCGTGAACCAGCGCTGCGCGTTCCCCTCAAGCTTGCTGGTAGCTGCGAGAAGTGCGACCTCAGGCGTTACCCCGTGTATTAGGGCGACGCTTTCCACCTTGGCAATCCACACCAGGACGTTCTCGTCCTCGGTGCCTCCATAACTGGGCAGTTGTGATGCGAGCAATTTCACCGCCTGCGCCGGCGAGACTGTCGACACGAAGGAACGGCTAGGCTGTTCTGACGTCGACGACAGCGATGGCCTTGGCTCGTTGCCTCGCTGATTAACACTGAGCGCGGCGAAAATGCGCTGCATCATTTCGTTGCTCTGCCTCAGTTGATCATATAGCTCCCGGTTCTGCCTCAGAACCTGAGATATTTTGGAAGTTTCCGCTGGGGCGGACGAAGCGTCTTTACGAACAGCAGAATGCGCCCCCTGCGCTTGGCGCCTATCGTTCTCGAATTCAAGTAACGGGCTATTCTTCTCAAGGTGCATCACTATGGCTTGAATGCACTGCTGCCTGTCCTCCAGGGCCATTAGCCCATAACTTCGAGCTTCTTCTTGAAGCGCTTCGATTGAAAGCCCTTCCAGGCGAGTACAAATATTGGCTGTTGCCATCGTCGAATCTTCTGATCGATCGGCGAACACGCGTTATACAACTGATCACGTATTCACTCACACTCGATTCTGCAAGTTTCAAGGGCAGAAGACAAAGGGATTCCGCGGCGAACGTCGAACTTCGATCGCTTCGACACACACGACAACACTCGTGGTTATTCCACGGCGAACGTCGACCTTCGATCACGACGACACAAACGAGCATACACGCGGTTATGCAAATCCCACTTCTGAACTGTAA
>NW_020212047.1:0-5871 GCF_003070985.1 Temnothorax curvispinosus | reverse complement strand
TTCCATACAAATGACAATATATTTTAATTATTATGAAATATGTATATCTGTATGTGCAACAAAAATAAATATTTATTTCTAAATCATGTCTTTCTAAAGGCAAATTTATGCGAATTTACAGTCAAGAAGTACACGTTTATAATAAAGTAGAGTATCTTAGGACTCTTAAGTGATGCTCACTAATATAGCATCCAATTTTTGTTCAACCGATTGATTCCCCTTCTTGTCATAATCGTTGACGAATTCGTTTAACCATGTATACAACACGTTTAGGTGGCCGCAGGCGTGCATCGCGAGAACGCCAGCGAGGCTGCAAATACTCACTTTTGCCGAACTCACTATAAATATCGTCACGACAGCCAACATGACTTTGTTCAATTATAGGACTGTATATTGTGTCAATAATTTTACTGTATATACTGGATACGTCATCGAATGTGTTTTGAAAGTCTCGTTACCAACTGTAATGGTCGTAGGTTTTATTACTTTTGCAATACCGAAAAGTAGCTGATTACCCTACATTGTCGCCGCACTGATTGCGGCGAGGAAACGTCCGAACTTTGCATATTCCAGCATTGTTTCTTGATCTCCGATTCTTTGTATGAGCAGACAATCAGTCTCCATGTGTTGTATACAATCCTGAATGTCGAGCCTGCGCTGGAGCAACATCCGATAGTTTATTGAGTCCATAATTCTGTTAAGGCCGCGTTCGGAGATGAATACAACAGTACTTTGTTTCGTGGCTGTGCATGCAGGTTTTGTGAAGTTAGTGAAGTATTAAGTTTAATGTCTTTTAGATTCAGAGAAATTGTGAGAGGTATCTATTATTTGTACTTTTAAGAACTTAATCGCAGAAAATTCTCTTATAACATAATTATTATTAAGTTTGTTTATTTAACATTTAATCTTTATTTAACATTTGTAAAATATTCTATACATAATTTCAAAATTTTTATGTTTTATGCAGTCATCGTTCGTAAGATATTCAAATATGCCGTAGAAGTTTTGATTATCTGAAACGATAAAATGTCTTAATTTTTTGCTAACAATAAATGTACAAAAATTATTACATTGTTGATATTTGCTTTGATACAGTACATTGTATCAGATTAAATCGTAAAGTCATTATACAATTATTATAATAATTTATGTACGATAAGAAAGCAAATTTTATCAAAATTTTATTCGACATCGTCATTAATTGTAGTATGCGTGTTACTTACGTCACCAAATGTTGATATGGATAACAGAACTAGTTTTCCCGCAGTTATCTTGATAATGTGACTCGACTGCATGATTATCAAAATGAGACTAAGCGCTGTTTTGTGAGGCAGTTTATACCAATTAGTCATATATGCTATGTCTCCAATTTTTTTACACTAATAAATGAAAATATTTAGAAATTTCTTCAAGTATTTAAACGTCTAATGAGATGATAGTAAAATCATAGTAAAATATATGACTAATCATATTTATTTGTTTGATTTGTACTAATACTGTATTTACAATTCAATGGCTAGTGTGAGTTTGGGCACGTGGTTGTATAATTAAATTATAGTACAAATATTTATACTATTATTGTGATTTCTATTATTTCGATCTGTAGTAAGATCTTGTTAATGACCTTTAGTTGACTGACGAGTATCTTAAGCTGCGGTCCACTTGACGCTACAAATGCTTTAAAGCGTTCTTCCTCTCCTTCTTTCTTTATTAAAAAAAAGGAGAAGAGGAATCCTTCGAAGCATTTGTAGCATTAAGTGGACCGCAGCCTTAGAGAGATCGGTAGGGAAGACCGGGACTCGTTCGCACAGTTTTCACAATTTCGGGATTTGATTTTTTATACAACTAATTATCATGATTAAACAACACTAATATGATAAAGAGAACCTTTCTCTACATTTTCATGCCAGGAACGCTTCTGTATACTGTATAGTTTCTTCGTAATAAGTGAAATACGAACGAGCTGCATTGTAGTCAGCTTTTCTCAATAGTTGGCTATACGATAAAAGTCCATGTTAAATAAATGAAAACGTGATAGGAATAATAAACAGATACCAGATATGCATTTCTTGATAAAAATTCTATCTTTCGAAGATTTGTGTAATGATCGAATAACAAAATGCTGTTGCAGAAAAACAATTGTAAATTATTTTAGATGTGGTTTTCTTTAATATAAAAATATTAAATATAGATATATATGCTTCTATCAACATTGTAGGTAGCAAATCGCATATTCACACACGTCTTACGCGCGCAGCAACAGTAAGTCAAGCTAAGCGTGCCTAAAATATGAGTTAATAAACCTCATACATATATTTTATATACGTTTGATTTCAGTCAATATGTTACAATAAATTACTGTTGTTCCTCAAAATAACATGTTGTATATAGTATAACAGAAACTTTTCTTTTAACTAATAATACGTTACTTTGATTTACTTCTTAAGCTGAAGAACATCAATACTATATTTTAAAACGTTTGAAAATTTACTTGCCACCTCTTGAATCAATTTTCTTTTTTTTTATTGCAATACTTGTTTGATTTAAATAAAACTTTGAGAAAAGTATCTGTGTCATAAAAGAGATATTTTGTGATAACTTTTCCATTGTTTTTTTCGCCATAAATATATGAAACATATGAACAAAAGGCAATGCCAATTTGCCTCTTGTGTCAACAAGCCCCTTACTTTTCGAAATCGCAATAATAACTTGTACAATGTAACTTGATATTAAGAAAGTATTTTAATATGTTAATATTGTTAATACAATTACATTACTTGCTTAAATATATAATAATAAAATAATAATTAAGCATTCAATATTTCATATTTATTTAACGAAACGACATTGTATTATATTTTATATATGTATAATCAGAATGATTGAATTTTCATAATTCTAAAAAATCTTTTTTATTTCAAGGTATTACCTGCTCCGTGAGGATTTCACCGATGTAACAATATATAAATATATTGAAACCCATTGCTATGTATCCGATAAAATATGTTAATATTTTTGCCCCATTGAACGCATTCCAGGTCTGGAAAATCAATTGATAGCTTTATTTACTGAGAAAAAATTAAGATTTATCTGTTTTTGTGACTCAGTTTTTGTGATCTCAGTTATATTATTTGCGATATAAAAGGAAATTTTATTTTTCTTTAGCATACCATAACAGTGTAATATCCAAGTAAACACATACACATCGTGCATCCCATTAATTCTCCTAGACAGGCTTTATGCATAATACTTTCTATTTGCTGTACAAAACTGAAACATATCTCTGCAGTTACAACACATCAGACGTGCTGACACGTTTCTTTTGCAAAATTTATTTTAGATGATCTACGATTTGTGTTAATATTCGGAATATTTTTTTTATAATCTTTGTGTACTGTGTAACATGAAGAACATTTAAATAATAGGAATACACTCATCTGTGTATGTATGTACATATGTGTGTATGTGTATGTGTTTGTGTTTGTGTGTGTGTACTTAAGTTTATAATATATGACAATACTTTAAGTTTAGCGTAAAATATTAGTTCGTGCAAAGCAATGTAATGGAAATATTTATTTTATCTTTAATACTCAATAAAAAGACACACACTCACACAAAGTGCAATCGAAACTTTATATCTAATTGTAAGTAAAATACCCGAGGACTCTCCAATGATGTTTCACGATGGCTGCAAGTTTTTGTTCTGCTAAATGATTATTCTTCTCCTCGGCGAGCTCATTTAACCACGTATGCATTACGTTCAGTTGACCGCAAGCATGCATCGCGAAGACGGCAGCAAGACTACAAATAGCTACTGTAGAGGAAGCCATTACAAATGCCGAGAAGGTTTGTATACCCAGCATGATTTCGTTTGCAGGGCTGAGTCTCACGTCAAGCATTTTGCTGTACATTGGACATGTCATCGGATGCATCGTAATGGTTCTGTTCCCGATGATAACAGTTATTCTTTTCATCGACGTGACCGCGGTAAGTAACACCGTAGCACCATGCATAAACGTCGCGCAAATTACGGTCATGAAGCGGCCGATCTTGGCATATTGGAACATCACTTCACGGTCAACGCTTCTCCGAACGAGTTTCCAATCCGCCTCCATATGCCATATGCAACGTTGAATATCTTTGTTACGCGTAAGTAACGCCCAGTAATTTATGGATCCCATGAGTCTGTTAACTAGCGGAACGAGGGCGTTTAATTTAGTCTTAATATCTCTTTTTTCAAGCGCCATGTGCAACATGCATGGTAGCAGAATGATCGCCATCGTGGCCGAAAAAATGAAGATTTGCATTGACACCGCGAGTTTTTTTATTTTGTTCGACGCACTTGTTTGTGGCCAAGCACCTAGCGATATGAGAAACCATCGATTTAATTGTATACCGTAGTCATCGGCGTTTTTGTTATCTATTACGTGTTTCGGATCGCTCATGTTTGTTTCACAAAGACAACCGATATGTTACTGCAATGATCAGCTTAAGTTTTGCTCAGTTATAGCTTCTAGAGACATGCATAAATACGCTTGCGCCAGCTTTTAATAATGTTTTGTGAAGCGACGCGTCGATGGCATTGTCCTAAGAAGAGCGCACGCTCGTATCCAATCAATAATTGTACGCAATCAATAATCGTTCTTTACACGACGCCTGCTTGTCAGTTTGACAAGAGACCGCGTTCAGTGAACAGTGTGAAAATATTTATCCGAAAGTGATAACGAACTTTTGATTTTTCGTTATTTTGTATTGCTTACCGTTTATTAGGTGAAACGTGTATAATATGATAAATTACTTTTTCAAAAAATTTTACATGTAGTGATTGTAATATACGTAATAATAAAGTCCAAAAGTTTCTGACGCAAGAATTAATATATGAAAAGGTGATAAAATGAAAGAACTTTTTATTTTTCAATACAATCACTTTTTATTTTTTAATTTAATGATTTAATTTTTCTATACCGCTGAAAAATCACTCTGAATTGTTTTCCTTAAAATTGTTTACCATGGAGATTAATTCTTTATTATTGTTATAAATTATTGTTAAAATTTTTTTCACGTAAATCGGATTTTAATTTAAAAGTTCTCTTTGTATTTTTAAAATAAAAGCCCAATTTACGTGGAAAATGAATCTGGTTTTAAGTAACAGGTGGTTGGAGTCAGCTGTTCACAGCTGAACGATTCAGCTTTTTTTTAAAATTAGATCCGTTTTTTAATTGTTCGTGTGTCATTGTCTCAATTATATCAACCGTCGTCGTTTAAAAATTATTGTCAGTTTCCGATGTCTTCCCAAGGCTTTAGTTTGTCAATCACACGTTCTCCAGACTTTATTTTTTTTTGCCAGTTAGTCCCAATATATGAGGACTTCGTTTATGGAACTGAATCTGGTGTTGATAATCTTGCTTTTAGGCTGGACATGTCATTGGATGCGTTTTGAAAGTTTTGTTACCGACTATAATGGTCGTAGGTTTTATTGCTTTCGCGGTATCAGCTGACCGCCCTGCGTTGTCGCCGCACTGATTGCAGCGAGGAAACGTGGTTGTGTGTGTGGTGTCGGCTATTGACAGCCGGTCGATCCAGCTGTTATTTTAAACAACCGTCGTCGTTTAAAAATTATGTCAGTTGATATCTTTCCCAAAGTTTTAGTTTGTCAGTCATACGTTCTCTAGACTTTATTTTTTTTCGCCAGTTAGTCCAATTTATAGATATTTTTAGATATTCTAAATATTTTACAGATTTGTTAATATTATTAGAGTTTTTCTAATATTTCCTCTTGGATATTACACTATCTTTGTACATTTAATTTTTAAATTCTTATCTTATGCTCATCGTGTAGAGCTTGAGATTATTTAATTTATCTATTACCCT
>NW_020212046.1:0-2248 GCF_003070985.1 Temnothorax curvispinosus | reverse complement strand
GCAATCGTCAGCAGCTTCTTTCTCATTGGTCAAGAGATAATCGTAGACGCAAACGCAAATGCAAACGCAGTCGTCAAATAGAAATCGTGAATCGCAATCGCCAGCAGCTTCTTTCTCATTGGTCAAGAGATATCGTAGACGCAAACGCAAACGCAGACGCAGTCGTCAATCGCTAGTGTGATACGGGTATAAGTCCGTGTGCACGACGGGTTGTAAGGCCGCGTGGAACGGACGAACGATTTACGGATGCACGGATGTACCACCTCGTGAACCGGAGTAATTGTAACTACTGTCGAGACCGGAGCTTTCGCGGCCCTTTGCGGGCCCGTTTCGGGAGCCTTCGGTTGCACGACGCGTATCGACCAATCATTCGCTTTTCCGGGATCATGTGATCCCGGCATGACGGATCGATACGCGTCGGGAGAAGCCCTGTGGTCAGGGTGTACGCGGGGAGCGGCGCGAAATCTCTTTGTTCGGAGGGCGACTGACGGATGGCGTCACTGGTACGCTATTGATCCGAGATCGCGATAATTGACAGAAAATTACGGAACAGTTACCCTATCTTGCTTAGTTTTCGAAATATTTGAGAAAAAATATAAAAGATCGCGTTTTTTGTTGATAATATTGTTAATAATTTTTTATTCCCCGTTAATTTTGCGAAGTAAAATAAATCCCACTTATAGCACCTCAAATCAAAGCGATTCATGGTGGTTGCAACCTGGGAAGATTAATTGGAAGGTTCGATGTCTAATATGACTGGCCTATAAATTAATATACTTTATCTTCTAAGCGACAGATCCATAAATTCCAATTTTTTAAAAATAAACTTACCTCAAGTTTTTGCCACCTATGTATATTCAATGGAGTTTGAATTTCTTTTTCGAGTGCGGTGACTTTTAGCTTTTCTTTTGTCAGGTCGCGATTTAGATGAAAAACTTCTTGGCGTAAGTCGCTAACATTTAACATATTCTTTGCGAATAACATTTTCTCGGTTCTAAGTCTCTTCACTTCAAACTTGAGCAGTCGAATATCTTCCAATCTTTGATTATACTGTATTTCTCCACATTGTAATGTTCTATTCAAGACCTATAGTATATAAATATATATGTATATTCCAGAAAAGAAATGCTATCTAGATCAGATGTAGTAAATTCAAATTGCATTAAACTTTTTGGTGTAATAAGTCTCATTACTCTCTCTAGCAATTGACTTATTAAACATATATATTTTTTAATTTTTTTAAATTTATTATAGGCAAATTTAAATTTCAGAATTACTCCAAACTTATTAGTTAAACAATCAAATTAAAATCAAAAGCCATACGATCCAAGCTTAGATCTTTGACAACCTAATATTAGTTTCTGTACATATATATATATATATATATACATATATATATACATATATATATACATGTATGTATGTATATATATATATATATATACATACATACATATAATTTTTCCAACCTACTGCGCGCCGATCATCAGTTAAATATTGAATTTTAGCGTTAATTATTGAATTAAATAGATTTTAATCAAGTACTTGAAACATGAACAAATTCTGAGATAATTAAAGATAAACAAATGTGTTATATTTTGAAGACAAAAACAAACAAAAGCAACAACAATCTCTCGAATATGTGACAGGTGTAAAAATCAAACCTTTATTCTGCCGTATTGGAGGCCAAGTTCATCATTTCTTCGGACCAATTGTGTACCGAGTATATCACGTTCATTCATGACGTTATCAATATCCTTCTTTCGATGTCCAATATCTATATCTGCCCGTTGTATAGCCTGCCTAAGATTCTTTTCTTTCTTCTTTGCTTCTTCAATTTGTTGCCGCAAATTGGATATCTCCATGCGAGAAACTCGTAGATCAACCTTAAGTTCCTCTTTCTCCTTCTCAACCCTCCCCAACACTACAAAATAAATTATTTACCCTAGATAGCACAAATAATCCTTATAAACTCAGAAAAGATTTACCTTTTTAAATTCTTTATAAATTCGTCTAATTTGTTCAAAATAAATTTAAAAAAAATTCTTTTTTAATATTTAAAAAAAACAACGAGCACTAGTAACGTGCGCTGCCGCGACGCGGCTACATGTGCCAATACCTTCTCGTAAGCAAAATCCTCACGCGCTAGGATAAGAGGTGAGACACTTGGCCGTAATATTTTTCGTGATATCTCCGAAATATCATACAGTGCAGAGATAGCAAGATACACTAATACATTATGTTCTTA
>NW_020212045.1:21413-35652 GCF_003070985.1 Temnothorax curvispinosus | reverse complement strand
AATTCATTTTTTATGGGCAACCTTTTATATATTTCCTCCGCAGCAGTAATATAAAATTGTATACAATTTTGTCGAACAGTTATAACTATGTCCGCATGATCTTCCTTAATTAAATTATTTAAGTATGTCTCGCAGTCGGATCCGAGGAAAATTTCATTTATATTTTTTTGAATATCTTTATGTGAAAAATTTACAATTGTGGTTACGTCTTCTAAATACTCTTTTTTAACAAAATTTTGACAGATTTGGGAGAGAAAGTCAACCGATTTTAACTGTAATAAATGAATTCTCGTTTCTGTCGATTGAAAGTATGCATTAAAAGAATTGAAATAATGTAAGATATATTTAAGGAAAAGGAAATACGCTTTTAATTCAACGTTATCCATCATTGACAAAAGATATTCTGCAGATTTTGTCTTATCACTCACAACCATTTCTTGCAAGAAGTAACGAATGGTTTTCCATGAATGGAAAAGTCTTTCGACGCATGCGTGGTGAGACAACCAGCGTGTCTCACTAAATTTTAACATTTTAAGATGCTTGTCTTGGAAACACTCAGTAAATTCCTGAAAAATTGCTGAACGTTTTGGACTACCGTTAATGTAGTGAACAGTTTTTTTCAAAAATTCATCGCAAAATGATGGGATTTTTGCACATGCAGCGTGCGCACTTAATGCAGCAGAATGGCATGGACATGGCATGGTTAGGAGTCGCTTGCACCATTTTTCCAATTTTGTTTTAAAGGATGAGTGTTTTCCGGTCATAACTGATGCATTATCGCATGATAATGCAATTATATTTGTAAAAGGAATCTGTAGCTTCCACATTTCTGACTGAAATGCATGGAATAACTTCTCAGCGCTCGAATTTCTTGCATCAATATTTATCAATTTCACTAATTGTGAGCGAATATCTAAAGTCTCAGGATCAACGTATCGAACAAAAAACGTCATCCATTTTTCATTAGATATATCCGACGTTTCGTCTACGAAAATAGAGAATTTTGTTCTCTGAAGTTTCTTTGCAAGTTGTTCAGTTTCAACCGGGCACAAAACATTCGAAAGAATTTTTGTGCATTTTGTTCGACCCATTTTCATATTTTTCAACGCAATAGGATCTTCTCCTATGTGTTGAAAAAACCTCAGAATCTTTTCTGCATTCTGATGAGGTAAATTAATTTCTGCAATTAAAGCGGCAAACTGTATTTCCGCTGATTTTGTACGCTCATCAACCGACAGAAAAAATTCATTATCTTGCGTAACAAAATCATCATTTGATTTACCCGCTTCGATACCTTGTATTTGGCATAAATTTATGTGACTTTTGGATTTTGCATGTCGACGAACCTGCACTAAGCGAGCAGCAAAATGTTTGTTGCATATTGCACAATAACATGCACTTTCGTCACGCGGAACCGCACGCAACCATAATTTAAAATTCTCAATATCCAGCCATCCGTAATTAAAAACTGGCTTACTTATATTGTTATTATGAATAGTTTCATCATTAGATAATGATGGAACTACGTTTTTTTTTAAATTGTTTCTGTGACACGCAGAATCCGCATGTCTGGAAACATGTGCTGCATTGCATGAAAAACTTTCATTGCACACAGTACAAAAGTAGAAACTTTCGTCAGATGATACTTTACGTATCCATGATTTATAACGCTCGTCACTAAGCCAAGCTTCTACAAAACTTCGCTTAGGTTTTTTGCGCAATTCATCACACGCTTCCATATCGAAAAAAGCGAAATAAAACAAAAAGAGAAAGAAATAAGTGAAGAAAAAAAATAAAAAAATAAAAAAAAAGCAAATGGTATGTGCTGTGTGTCTATGTATTACAGAAAGAGATCAGGACCCCGTGGTTCGTCACTCCCACAGTATTTAACGACTCCAAACCCTCTCTCTCTCTGCGTGTGTGTGTGTGTGAGTGTGAGTGTGTGTGTGTGTTTTGCAGATAGAGATCAGGACCCCGTGGTTCGTCACTTCCACAGTATTTGATGACTCCAAACCCTCACTATCTGCGTGTATATGTGCGTATGGAAAAATTATGGTGATCTACCGTGATGGAATTACCGTGATACACGAGGACAATCAAGTTATTTGGAGAGCTCTGCGACACAACGGCAATCAACAAGACGTCAAAACGTTTGTTAACCTTTAGAGGGCGGGAAAGTTTTGGGAAAGATTCTTTCGAATGTTTTGTGCCCGGTTGAAACTGAACAACTCGCAAAGAAACTTCAGAGAACAAAATTCTCTATTTTCGTAGACGAAACGTCGGATATATGTAATGAAAAATGGATGACGTTTTTTGTTCAATACGTTGATCCTGAGACTTTAGATATTCGCTGTCAAATCTTGTAAGCGCTGTTAGATCACTCCCTGATTCCAATGCAGATCCAGAGAGAATGTTTTCCATTTTAACTGATTTAAAATCTAAGAATCGCAACAAACTGTCTGCCATCTCTGTTAATGCTAATTGCGTAATAAAATCAACGTTGAAGGCGAGGGGCGAAACAGCTATCAACTTGAAAGTAACTGAAGAACATTTGTCTCGAATATCGTCCGATGTATTATATGCAAATTGTAAAAAACGAAAAAGTAGTCTTACTTTATATGCTGCAGATGAAGTTGCTGGTCCTTCGCCTTCGCACTAAAATAATGTCCAAAAGAGAAACAAATAACAAAAAATATTTGCAGATGTAAATAAAATCTTATATCCATTATTCAGTTTCGATTTGCAATAACTTTCTTTTTTTTTTCATTTTATTTTTTATCTTATATTAGGAGAGCTCAGTGAATAGGAAGTATAAACAATTGTTTGTTTAATATGTTGTATTATATTGTAATATGTTGTATTGTATATATTGTATTAATATTATGTTTGAATATATTTGTGTGCAATAATTTGTGTGCATTACAATTATAAAATTTTCTAATTTTTTATTAATTAATAACAATTGTTCAAACTTTATGACGGAAGAGACCACCACCTTCTCGCGGTTTCCGTCGAGCAACAACATGTACGTTGTACATGTAATATAAATACGACATATAAATACCGATCTTAATTTTAAAAAAAGTTATTCTACTTATTAAAAAATTATTACTTCATTTTTATTAAAAAATGTTTTCAAAATTTTTATAAAAAAAATGTTTTTAAAATATATTTAATATGGCATTAAACAAAACGTACACGTTGGCCAAGAGTGGCATTTCATTATTTTTTGTTTTGGGATTTTTATAATATTATTATATATATATAAAAAATATATTATGTACAAAGAATATGTATATCTAAATATTTTTACTGTTCAAAACTAATTACTTATAATGTGGATTTCGTTAACTCTTTCTTTATTGAACGTATCGTCAGCGCTGCGCTCGAGCGGCCCGGTAGAGAGATGTTACTCGACGTTGCCCGAAGCCGCGAGCGCACATGTACGACGGTACGTGGCTTGTGTGCGGTACGTGACGTCACGGGCAGTCACGAGGGCCATCCCCACTCCATCCCCTCCATATGCGACCGAATGCTACCAGGCTCAGGAAATGGCAACTCTGGGCCCGCGCCGTGCTCAGCTCAATCTTGTCGGCTACGTAAAAATCCTACGTCAGGTGCGTCTTCGGCCATTTGGATAGACTCGCTTTCGTTCCGTGCTTCAGGACATCTCGGAAACCGCATTGCGGCTTACTCATCAATTGCAGCGTTTCGTTGTTAGGCGTTCCATCGCTGGGTAAATCGTAGTATTTCTGAAAATCCTCGAATACTTTGCGAAGAACGTCATTTCGTCTCTGAGCCGGAACCGCGTCCACATCTTTGGACAAATATCCGTATTTCTGCAGGTAATCGAACGTGAGCGCGTAATTTTCGTCCGTAATTTTGGGATTGATGCACCTCACGGCGATAAAACACGCGGTTAACGCGATTACGCACGCGAGCCACATCGTCGAGAGCGAGAGAGAGAAAGATGGCGGAACTGCGATGACGGTGCGTTGCGGTTTGCTCGATGAGCGTTCCGGATGCGAACGTTTACGCAAGGACGCTCGTTAGCGATAACGCGGATAGGTGGCGGCGGGGGTCTCGGGTGGGAAAAAAATGTGTCGAAGATTCCGGCGAATGAGTCGGTTTGATAAAATGCATCTTTCCTCGATGCATTTTTTCCCGGATGTAAAAAAACGTTATTCTTATTACATTTTTTACCGCGATATCCTCCCTTTGTCGCGTTTTCTCGGCGCGGATAGGTGCGGCGGGGTCTCGGATGGAAAAACGCGTCGATTCCAGCGGATGATAAAATGTATCATTTCTTCGATGCATTTTTCCTCGACGCAAAAAAACGCTATTCTTATTACATTTTTTTTACCGCGATATCCTTTCTTTGTCGCGCTATCTCGGCGCGGATAGGTGTGACGGCGGGGTCTCGGGTGGAAAAAATTGCGTCGACGATTCCGGCGGATGAGTCGGTTTGATAAAATGCATTTTCCTCGATGCATTTTTTTCTCGACGCAAAAAATGCTATTTTTACTATATTTTTTTATCGCAACATCCTTTTTTTACAATATATATAAGAACTCGAGACTAGACTTGAGTGTAGTCTATCCACAGCTCTATCACAAACAGTTCTTTTTTAAACATAGTGAAACGAAAGACAAAATGGACAAGCTAAATGACATTAAAAGTATAGTCAATCTTCTGCAAATACACACCACCTCTCTGGTGAAGGTGGTAGAAGAGTTTTCGGATTCTGTGCGACTGTTGTAGCTCCGACTGAGAAATATACAGGAAAAAGTTCCCTCGTGTATTCAAATGTCAGTTCGCATCGACGAGAACTCCATAATGCTGGAGCAAACGTAAGTAGATTTGTTAAATATAATCACATAACATTTTTTATATTTATATTTTATATTTGTTATTTATATTTATATTTATATTTTTTGGTAGAGCCATCGTCGCCTCCCTGGAAGCGTAAAAAAGTCGCGTAACCAAATACGGTTGTTTGTCACAAAAATTCGCGCAATGCATCGCGATGTCGCGCGGCTGGCCTCACCGATCGAGGAGTCATCAGGTGCGGGACAATGCGGTCGCGAGAGAGAGTGAGAGCCGATGTTGGCGACGAAAAGGAGAATCGCGTGAAAAATCGAGAGGACAGAGTTATAAACATTAACGACGATGATACTCTCCCTGAGAGTTGGCCCTGCTCCCAAAAGAAATGAAAAAAGTGTAAAACACAATATATTTTAATAAATATGTATAAATATATAAAAAAATATATATTATAAAAAAGTGTAAACACAATAATGTAAAAGTTTACAGTGTAAAACACAATATATTTTAATATATTTTAATAAATTTTAATAAATATGTATACATAAATATAAGAAAAATATATATTATAAAAAAATAATCTTCACCGTGGTTATGTTTTATTTCTTGTCCGCTTTAAATATGTACGATGGACCAATGACCATGTCCTTTTACCTTATCCGTTACAACGTTTGTCTTAATAATAATCACTATTGGTTTTACTTATATAAAGGATTTTAATATATGAATAAAGTGTCGGTCACACTTAATTAAAATGGACACGAAAGAAATCCGTTTTAACATTGTATATTCCGTTATAAAATAGAAGTGTCCTTTATAAGAAAATATGTTTTGCGGTGCACGCTTCAGTTATTGATATCGCGTTTCCTTTACCGCTCCCTACTCCACCCAATCTGACGCTTGGCATTATCGCTCACTCGCGCTCGTATCCACGCCTCGCGCTGGAGCGTCTCAGCGTTCTCGTTCGTTCGGTCGTTTCCTTATTGCACTATCGCTCTCACCCGTCTCGCGCTCTCGTTTTCTCTCTGTTTATCCCGTTAAGAGGTATCGCGTTCCCGCGAGCGGCCATTATTACGCACTCGGCATTATCGCGCTCCCGCGACCGACCATTTTCACGCACTCGGTAGCTTATAATGTATGTATATAAATACGGGGTAGGTATGCGAAAAAAAGGAACATACCATTGTTAATAGATTTTACGTCAATTTTTTATTTAATAAAATATAGATAGAAGGATATATGTATATGATGGAATAAAAAATGAGTAAATACAATATAAATAGACAAATATATATGGAATAAAAACGAATAATACAATAGGAAAAAATGATTAATACATTAAAAACTGCAATTATGTTACACGAGTAACATATAATGTTTTTTTACATTAAATTTGCGGAGTCGATGTTGGAGAGACATTCGCGTCGCTCAATTGCGCAACCAATCGCGCAACTTCATCACGTTCTCCATGGCGCAGCACCGTTGGTAACGTCGGCAGCGAAACGCGCGATCGGCGCGAAGAAACTCAAGCCGATCGACCTCGTCGTACTCGGCGTCGATGGTCTCGATCGTCGCGTCGACGTTGCCGAGAATCTCCTCCAACCACCTCTTCTTCTCGAGACCTTTTACGTATATTCGCGCGCCAGGCGTCTTTTCTCTCTCACACGTTTCTTCCAGGTTGTTGCACACCGCGCGTCGAATAATCGTCTTCGCCAAGCGACAGTCCGTGTCCCCGTCCTCCCAACGGAGGCCGTGATGGTTCGCCACCAGCCAGCTGGCTCTTGCCTTCTCGGCGCTCGTCAGCAGATTCCAACTCATGAGAGCGCGAAACACGTGATGCGCGAGTACGCGCGTCTCGTTTCGCAACACGGCCACCTCCTTCGCGACGAATCTGTCGCCCACCGTGAATCCCTGTAGGTCGACGAAGATCGTCGTCGTCGTTGCCGCTGTTACCATTGTGTTAGCGCGCGTTGGAAAAAAATTATAGAATAGACGTCCGTTTAAGGAGGTGTTTAAATTGATCGTTTCTAACAGAGTCTGAGGAACAATGGAAGAGGAACCCGCGAATTCTTATATTCTTCGTTTCCGGGATAAAGCATCCCCACAACCACATTTTCCGTTTCCCGGATGAGGTATCTTCACAACCGCATTTTCCGTCAGATAATTTTGCGCACCACGTTGGTCAGCGGACAGTACTCGATGACGCGATCGTGAACGATGAGACAAAGGCGTGGTTTTCGGCGGAACGTTTTCCTTGTTTTTGAATTTGATGCGTACGTCCACGGTGGCGCTCTTCACCGATTCGTTTTGACGGGAACAATCAATCACCGCAAGCGGAGCTACCCGCGCGAATTTGCGCGGGGAGAAGAGCGCGTCGTCGCGACTGTCACCGTAGTACGCTCTTCGAAATTTTACGTACATCTCGTACAGCACGGCGAACTTGTCGCTTTCGAAATCCACGTTCACGTCGTTGTAGGGATAGAATTCCGAGTTGAGATACAATTTCACGTTGGCGAGCGCACAATGATCGAACCTCGAGGCGTCCTCCATGAATTCGTTTTGCCATCCGGTCTGCAGCGCGAATATGACATTGGGACCGTACAGTAAAGTGCCCGTTTTCCAGACGAGTCGGGAAACATCCGTGGAGACGACCAACATGTCCCAGGAACCTGACCACGTCAACAGAGAGCAAAGAGAGCAAAGGGTGCAGAAAGGGCAACCCAAAGAAACGCTACAACAGCCGGACGAGACTCAGCAGAGTCTGATTGATATTAGGGTGAACCAAACTGAGCCGTTGAGCTACGACCAGCTCGCGGACGAGGAGGTGACGAGGTTGATGGCTGAGGGCGTGACGCTCATTGTGGAGACGATATCGCCCGGGTCGCAGATCTCCACCACGGAGGAGACGGTGCAGCAGGAGACGGTACCCGAGGACGAGAGCCAGCCAATGGACACCAACGACGTGCCGTGCTCGCAGCGTTATACCCAGCTGTGAACTCGAGAAACGTATCGTGCATGTTCGTTGTAGAGGTTTTATTTATTTTTATGATTTTGCAACATTGACAATTTTTATTTCTTTTAAATGATTTGTTTTAAGCGTAGATCGCAAGTTAGTAGATCGAGTCATTCGAGAGTTTTGTATTACACTTTATATATTTAGAGTTGTTTTTTAACACGCGAATCGCGTTTTAGCACGCAAAGTGCAACACTTTTTAGATTTTTTTTGTTTATTATTGTAAGTATCCACACGTGGATAGCGGCGAGGCCGAGTGCCTACGAGTTACATTTTATAGTTGTTAAGTACACCACACTGACACCAGTTACACCGAGAAACACACGGACATTAAATAAAAAACTGATTACACGAATTACATTTCATAAATACCTTATATTTAACCCGATTACAAGAATAACCGATCCACGATGGATTCGGACAAATTTCGCATCATAGTCTTAGCATTCATATTCATTGTATTTGCCATATTGGTAGTTTGCATTTTATTATTGGTACATTCTTATAGAACAAATTCAGAACCTAATTACATGCCATAGAGTAGATAAAACATAAAATGAAGTTTACAGAATACGCGATAGTTTCCATAGTGATATTCATGCCGATGATACCCAATTTCCCCGATCCGAATTTAATATGTACACTTTTTATCCTTTTTACACTTTACGTCATAATTTTGAACAACCCGGAGGATTCCAAGGGGATTTGAAGCACCTACACTCGAAACGTTACACTTTTTACACTTACACACCCGACAAACACATTTACGATACAGACGGACGAAAAGGGTGCTACACCTTTTACACTTACCGCACTCACGACTTAGTTATAGGTCAGCGGAACGAGCCAGCGGAACGAGCCAGCGTGCGCTCTACACTTTTATTACACTTTTAACATACACTTTGTACACCTTAGGGTGAAACTTTAACATTTCAGTATATCTTCGTTAATTACAGCGAACCAAAGAGAGAACGGCCAAAATGGAACTATTCCAGGCTACGATTTATTATTTTACACACTTGATGTTATTTTCATATTTGTGAACTTACATTTTTCTACACTTTAGTGTTTTCTCTACACTTTTGTCAGGCCTTGAGCCGAATTAACTTTCTTTGCATGATTTTGATGTTATTTTGATATTCCCTGTCGATTATAAGTTAGATTATTTATCATTACGTTTGTGTACGCGCGATAGAATTAAGTCGACGCGATCTTTATATTATATACTTACCGTAGTTATACCAAGAAGGTGCAAGCTTTAGCATCGCCGATGCATTCCAGTGAGACGATTCCTTCGATGAACCTGGGTACCTGTAAAAGAAAAAGATAATTAATAGCGGATTAAATGACCGCTCGTACTTACCTTGGATTCGTCTATGTGACTTCTTCCGAGTCACTCGATACCGTTCGAGTGACTCCTGATCGCTCTCGCGAATCGTCGCGGTGCAGCGACGCGAAATGGTTCACGTCACGACGATAGCCACTCGCGACGTTGCACTTTTGGAGGAGAGTTCCTCCCGAGGGTGTAGATGTCGAGTGCATGATACCGACTCTACGCGCCGGTTACACCTAAAGTGTCGAAGGAGTCGTACCGCGTTACACCCGTAGGTACGGCTAACCAATCGGAGGACTTCGCGCCTCGATACGCATACCGGCGCATGCGTTGCCTCAAAGTGGGGAGACTCGACCCGTTCCTCCAGGACAGTTCGTCGTGAAACTTCGAAGCGATAACACGCAACGGTGATCGCGCAACAATTCGAAGCCGACGTGGCTTATCCCGTTGACCGCTAGCGTTATTAGTGTGATTCGAAACGACTGTACACGCGATTCGGGATAACGTTCCTTTGTGTAAGTCGACGTTTAGATTAATACACCTGCGAACGGATAACAAAATCCGGTTCAGGGAGATGGTTGTAGAGTGAAGATATAATAAATTGTTATTGTTATCTTAAAACGAGATTAATTCAATCGCGATCCCGATAAGATTTCCTATCCGAACATCCGTATATTACGCGACGCAAAAACAGGGCGTGGCCGACGGCCTTGAACACGTCCGCGGCGTAGAAGACGGCGGCCATCGAGCTGGAAGGAAGGAAGGGACATAGCAACAGCGAAAGGTTTCTGTATTTGGGCCTAAAAATACAGTGGCGACCGTATAATTCAGCCCAAGTAGTAAGTGGCTATATTTTGATTTTTATCATAATCATTTTATCATATCATTCGTTGTTCCGGTCACAACGTATCGCGGTTTCTCCAATTGCGGCGTGGCTTTCACGGCCCACGAATGCTTGGTCATGCTCTGCAGCAGGGGAAATTCGTACAGGTCCCAAGAGCGAAAGCCCGCGCTCAGAAATCGTCCGCTCTCCAACGTTCGCAACAGCGATAATTTATTCACGTCGTTTAACGCTGGTTATACGTGTGAGTCTTGATTCCGACAATGCGCTCGTCAAAGATCGGCTCACCGCCGATACTCAGGATGTCGGCCATGGGTTTTCCTATCGATGTAGAAACGACGCGGCGGTGACGCGTTTCTCACGGCGAGACCCAGAGATCGTAGAAACCTGACGTTAGCGTTGCTGAGAACGGCTCTCCTTCCTCACCCCGCCTCTTCTCTTCCCTACGCTTCCGATCTCGTCGTAGAACGGGCTAGTTTGCCCGTTCGTACAATTCGCGCTAGATCCGTTCAGAACGAGCATCCCTCCTCTCGCTCTTTCTTCAGGGATACGCACACACACACACTAACTGTGACAACGACGTACGTGCAGTCTAATCGTTATCGCCTCGCCGCAAAAGTCGATCAAGCGATCTTTCTAATCCATGACTCGCACCGTGATATCGGTAACGTTTCGCGCGACGATCGGAAGGTAAATGATCTGCGTCGGAGTCTCCAACAGTTTATATCCCGGTGGAACTTTCGGCGCGAATTCGTGTATTGCGTGCACCGAGCGTCCGTTGCTGTACGCTCCCGCGGTGATGCTGCATTCGATGCGAATTATGTTCACGCTCCTGACGTCAAGGGGTCCGTCGGAAACGTACCATTTGTTTGGTTTTAGAATATGATCGCTCGAGAAACCCAAAAGAGAACCGTTGTTGTTCGGTTTTGTAAAATTCACTTGGTAGGCGCACTTTATCTCGCTTCTCATGGTATTCTCGTTGGCGCGAAGGGCGAGTACTCTATCACCACCGTCGTCGTCCTCGTATATGTCATAACCGTCACCATCATCGTCGTTTTCGTCCTCGTATATGTAATAAACTTCGTCGTCGTCTTTCTTCGTTCGGTTTTTTTCTTTTACCCGTCCAGCGTCATCGGTCTGCGGTTTTCCTTCCTTCTCTTTAATTTTTTCTCTTACGGGCGCGACGTTCGCGATAGAGAAGAGCGGCGCGCAGATATCTGTTCACGGCTCCCAGCTCGTACGATCCTTCCAGAACGACGATTCTCCGGTCGTCCTCGCCGAAGTAGAAGCGATTGTTCGCGGACGTAACGTTCGGTATCGAATTGTACGTCTCAAAAGTCACCAAACCCAGATCGTATTCGCCGTCACTTAGATCCAAAGCGGGAAAGTGACTCGCCGTGAGAACGCTGCTGGTTCCGGTCAACGTGAGCGTCAGCGACATCGCGGGAGAACGTCGATCGTCCGCCACTCAATCGACCTCGCGAAGAAATCGCAGGCACAGCTGTCCGCAGATTCTCTGATCGAATGTCTGAAACGCGCGACGATTGTACGTCACGATCGCGCTCTCGCCGCCACCGTCGTCGAGATATCGCGCGAGATCCTTCGGCGGACGGAGATTTCCAAACGCGTTGAAGTAAATTGCCGACTTCCCTTTTTCCGCGTAAGCGACCCAATGCGTGCCCGGACCCACCGCCGCATGTCGCATTCACGGTCTTACATACAGGTCTGGAAACTCCACTGGAGGGAGTAGGTCGCTTATTGAAGCAACTTGTAATTCGCTTTGCCGCCACGAGAGGCACTGCGGGAAGGTAATGCCACTTGGTGTGAGACACTACCATGTCTCTTGACTACTATTTTCATAATACAAACTTCCAATTTAGGAAATGTAAAATGTAAAATAATGTATTAATAATCTATAATGTTATAATATATTAATATAATAATAATTTATAATGTAATAATATATTAATGTATTTTTAATGTAAAATATGACATTTGCAAAATGATATAGTCTTGTTTGCAAGTGAGGGTAAGTAACGACGATTGATTCTTTAATAAAACCTGTTTTTCAAATACTGTGGAAACTGCATAAAGAAAAATATACTTATTTTATTATTTTAAGGGAGTAAAAAAGTACTTTTATATAAGAAATGCTTTATTGGTTTGTCAATTTCAACAATTTTTTTTTTAAAACGAATTGTTTTTGCATTTTTTGATTTTCTTGAAAAGCGTATTGTCGCATACGTAATCTAATATAATAAACTATTACATATGAGAGGATTTCGGAGGCATGTTCTGTGCAAGGAAAAGAAAATGTATAGGTAGTAAGTACTTCATCGACAGTTAAGTCAAAAACATCGATGCAAGAGCAATACTTCGCAAAGCTCGCATACTTCAATGTGGCGGATGAGGTCAAAAAACCTTAAATTAGCTTGCCGCGGGATTTCATATCGACCAAATGAGACACAGCAGGGCTTGTGGACTAGGATCTTGTTTGTCTTGTGTTTGAAGTTTGGACAATGGCGCAGAAGAAATTTCAGTGTGCGGATCTGACGTTGGAATCATTATTGTATCAGCTTCTTCCATTGCTGTAAGCGATTGTTTATCTTCCGAAATAGGCAATTGAATGTATGAGACATCTGTATACAAAAACGAAATATAAAATATATAATTAAATGACTATATATACTTATTATATTTGCTTTAGCCATGTAACACATACCTTGTACGTGAGGGATGTTTACAAAGTTGATAACAGAGCTCACTAAATGTGAAGACGATTCGGCCAATGAGTCAACGGCTTCATTGCTTGTGGCATCGTTCAACAATTTTGTTGGTACAGCAAGCTTACTAAGCTGCGGATACTTATATGGGGCCTGTAATATGAAAGAAAATGTGATATTATTTGCGCTTTCACATATTAGTCAGTATTCCGCAGTATTTACGACAAATAAGCCGGGTCTAAGAATGTCACAGAGCGCTGCCAGAATATTAGGATCACGTGTACACCACCTCTCAGCTCACGTGTACTAGTGTCGAATGTTTGTGTGAGAAATTTATGAGCGCATTCCGTAACAGTCATAAAATTTATATTATTAACGAACCTGTGCAATGATGCGACCGCTCCCATCTCGTTTGATCTATTTACGAATAATATGCTGGTCTTCGAAATGCTTGTCACATATAACGTGCGTTGGCTTCAGTTTGACGATCCCGGGAATAGCTGCTACCCATTGTCTTAATCGCTCGACATCTTTTGGCATGCGAAACACAGATCGATTAGATTTGTCGCCTCTATTTCCCGTTTTGCATGTCGGCACAGCACACGGCTTTGTCATCGCCAAATAATTGATCGATCTCATCGGCAAAGCTATAGTAAATCTCGCCGTTTCTGCCGAGATCGGCGTCCTTGGCGATTGCCCTGAGTATGCTGCGATGCAAAGGCGTGTCCTTTGTCACGGTGGTCTCGTACTCGATCGGATAGAACAGCGGATTGAGATCGTTCGTGTCGAGAATCGTCACCACCACCGCGGCGTCTGCCTCGAGCGCAATCACTCTGTTTCTACCGTCGCGTTTGCTCGAGGTGGCACGCACTTTGAGCACATATCGGTTTTTGCGTTTTGCGTTCGCGATTTAGCACGTAGACGTTGCTGGTTCGAGTCCGAATCAGGAGGAAGCAAAAATCACCGACCGTGCGCTCCTCCGCTTTAAAGAACTTTTCGCGATCGCTCACTATGCAAAACTTCACGTCACTGTCGGCGGACGCGAGCTTTATGCCGTTCCTCGGGCACAACGTACGTCTTGCCGATGGAATTCTCGGGAATGGAGACAATGCACTTTAGGTACGTAGCTACGCACTACAGTCTAACTGTGACCGTGACAAAGCTTGATTTGTTGGTTATGTTTGTCGGCGTTACTTGTTCATAACGACCCTCGTGGCGGTAAAGCAAATTAAAAGTTGCCTCAATAAGCCACCTACCCCCACCACTGAAAATTGAGCGAGTTTTCAGACCTGTATGTAAGACCGTGGTCGCACCCTCGTTGGCAGAGCGTCGCGCATAAACACCCCACGGAAGAACGGTATGCGTAAACGACGCGCCGATCGAGCTGCTCGTTAGTCGTGACGCCGTACGGAGGTAGATGCACTAACGTTTCTTCCGCGAAATTTTTTTTTCAACGACTTTCCTTGCGCCACTTCCTCGCTTCTTATACGGCGCGAGGTACAACC
>NW_020212045.1:4684-21313 GCF_003070985.1 Temnothorax curvispinosus | reverse complement strand
GCCGCGCTACCGATCAAGGAACTGAGAACGCCCAACATCGGTAGAAAGGGCAAGAAGCCGCCGCGTTTCGCTGTCGGAAGTATCCTCCGCTTCTTCCTCTCGCTCTTCCTTCTTGTCTTCGCGTTTCTCCTCAATCCCGTTCCTTTCCTCGTTTTCCTTTTGCGTTCCATACCCATGCCCAGTTTTGTCTTTGTCTTCATAGCCGCCCATACGGCCGTTGCGGCGAGTCTCTCACCGGCCGTGGAATCCTTCGCGGTGACGCGCTCGCGCGTTCTCTCGGCGAGCCGTCGATCGGCGACGTGTCGCTCGGCGAGCTCGCCGCTTCGCGAATACGCGACGTCGTGCTCTCGACACGCCGCGTCCAACGGATTGATGCCTTCTTCGCTGCGCGCTACTCTTTTGGCTAGACGCGTACCGGGCCCGCAAAACTGATAACCGGGTATGTGCAGCTCAAAGGGAAAAGCGTTTATCGCGCGATTGAGTAGACCGGTGCCGCGCATTCGGTCGCGGTTGCGGGAGGATTTATTTCTTTTTACTTTGAACGGGAAGTCGGTGACTCATCGTTCAGAGGGAGAAAGCGATTGCACTCGTAGCAGTGATGAGCGGCGGTGGACCGTCTATGTGCGTTCGCTGTCACGGACGATTGTAGTGTTCCATGCACGGGCGATATCTCTGCGCCTCGGAATCCGCTTTTATATGTTCCGGCAAACGGTCCCACAGCAGGTGTACGTATTTCTCAAAATGACGCAACAGAATGACCTTTGGAACGAATTCCAACTCCTCAGCCGTTAGATTGAGAATATCGTGCCTGTCCGCCAGTATGGGAAACATCTCGGTCACCGATGCGCACGAACAATTCGTTGCTTTTAAATTAATTTTTTTGTACGGATACGGCGACACGCTCGCGTTATTTATACCCACGCGCGAGGCGTTTGTGCACGTGCGACGAAACGAAACGACGTCCGCGCTTTCCTCTCCTTTCCGGCGATCGAGGGGCTCATCGCGAACGAATCGAGCGAGCGCGCTCGCGGAAAAGACCCGAGAGAGAAAGAGAGAGGGCAAAATGCGATTCGTGCGACAGACGGCGACCATAGTCTCGAATCTGGATCGCAAAACGTTGGCGAGGTCGGGCGCGACCGAGAGAGGAAACGGAGAATCGCGCAGGCACTGTCCTCTCCTTCCGAACGTCGTACGTTGCAGCATCTGCGGTCCCTCCAATTGCGGTAAGACGAACGTTCTGCTGAGCCTGCTGGAACAACCGCACGGTCTTCGTTTCAAGAACGTATACGTGTACTCGAAATCTCTGCAACAACCGAAGTATCAATACCTCGAACGATTGTTCGAGCCTATGGACGAGATCAGCTATAGCGCGTTTTCCGACAATCGCGACGTCATTCCGCCCGACGAGGCGCTTCCCGACTCGGTTTTCGTATTCGACGACGTTGCCTGCGACAAGCAGGACAGAATGAGGGAGTACTTTTCTATGGGTCGACATTCGAATATCGATTGCTTCTATCTCTGTCAGACGTATGCTAAAATACCGAAACATCTCGTGCGCAATAACGCAAATTTGTTGATCCTGTTCAGGCAGGACGGCACCAATCTGCGACACGTGTACGACGATCACGTGAACATCGACATGTCGTACAACGAGTTTCGCGCCTTCTGTTGCGAGTGCTGGCGACGCACCTACGGTTTCGCCGTGATAGACAAGGACAGCGCGTTGCGAGGCAGACGGTACAGACGGGGCTTCCACGACTTCGCCGTGCTGTAGAGCCGATCAGTGCGCTTCGCCGAACGACGCGAGCATGAGGCGATCGCGGAAGAGAGGACCGCGCGAGAAATAGCCAAAACGCGCGCCTCGATTCGCAGGAAGTACGCCACTCTCAGGGCTTAAAAAATGGAGAGCGAGATCGCTCTGGAAAAGAGGTACGAACCTATCGTCAAACCTCTGAAACGGCTCGCCGATGACGTGGAACGTAAAAATAAAAGACCGGACAAAATTAACGACGACGACGGCGCCGGCGATAGCTTTACGTTCGCGAAAAAAATGAAAGCGACGAAATGAGCGAAGAAGGACAGCGAGAACGAGGACGACGACGATGCTGGCACCGATCTGGAGCGCGATTAAGGGGAGGACGACGACGTATTCACGCCAATCAGGACATCGACAACCGCGGAAAAAAGAGAATCGCGTCCAACACGGTTGAGTTCGGCTCCCGCGACAACTATGACGAGCTCCACGCCGATCCGCGACGATTCGGTCCAGTTTTTACCCAGAGAACGCGAGATCATCTCGGAGACGACGACCACACCAGAGACTTCCGTCAGGGAGTCTTTGAGTACGGCGAAGGGTCGCGACGCTCTGGGTAGCCAACTAGGACCGTTAGGGCGGGAGTACTTGGGTGCTCTTCTGAGCGGTGACAAAAATAAGGATATTGACTATGTCTACGGGGTGTATCTCTGCGAGAACGGCACAATGCTGGGTAGCAAGCGATTCGAAGTGAACGCGGATGACTCCGTGGTCGTCGACGGTGTACGGTACAAGGGCACGCGCGGTCAGTACGAGTTGATTTTCATGCGAATTCCCGACGCTAGAATATACACGAACAAGGACAAACTAACGTACAGGACTATACTTTTCGCCACCAGTTCTCACAAACGCGGCAGCAGCGCCGACAAGCCTGTCAAGAGCAACAGGGGAAAGAAGTACAAAGATATAATATAGCGCCGCTCGTAACCCCGTTTCAAAAAGTTGGGACTACGAAGGGTACCGGACTACCGTCGGCCGTGCGACTGATTGACAACGCTATCGATTACGTTCACTGGGACGATCCCAACGAACTGGTCGATAGACTTCGATTGCTAGACGCCTCGTCGGGCCGGCAACGACGCACAGTGGTCAGAAATCCGAAAAAGCTGGACAAAATGCAGTTTTTGAATATTGATTATTTTTGTATGTATAATGTTGACCATAAACTTGATATTTTTACATATGTATATATTATAAAAACAAAACTTTTCTTTTGTTAATTATTTAATAAATATGGAAAATTTCTTTTTTTTTTTAATAAAAAGTGAAAAAAGTACATGTTTGTCGCCTCTTGCCCCTTCGACATAAGGTACACTAGTTAGAAGAACGTTTCTACTTCATGATTCAATTTATAGTTCTTGCGCAAATTTGCGGTAACTGATAATATATGCTTTTGTTTTAAAAAATTTTAATCTTTAAGCGTAAATGAGCAACTCGGCAAGTGCCAATATAAACAGTATATATTTTAAGTGGTTTTTGGAGTTGCTGATTCCGAATCTGCTGTAAGATTTGTGATATTGAATTGTTTAAATAATTTGTTTCAACAAATTAAAGCAAATTTTAATTATTTTCAGAAATCTACCTGAAAATCGTATTCTACGGAAAAATTACGTTACAAATAACATGAAAATAAATAAAAATATTTATTGTTAACATTAAATAATAAACAATTTTTATTGATCGTAATAATTGATCACGTAGAGAACGTATAGACATGAATTGTAGAACATTTAAACTCCATATTATTGTTTTTATAGTTTTTGTTTCCCTAGCAAATTCACTTCATTCAATTGTTTTTAAAATAATTCAATAAATTTATTTTGCTAATCTGACAGCGGATTTGGAACCAGGGACTCAAAAAACTGTAAGAATAATATATACAGTTGAAATGTTAAATAGCTCAGTTTCTTATGTACTCTATATTTTTGCAAAAAGTAAGATATGGATAAAATCTTTACAGATTTTCAGAAAGAATACTCTGATATTTGTTTACAAATACCGAGCCTTAGATGCAACTTTTGTAGTCGCTGGGAAGTTGTAGGGAAAATCTGTTTGATTTTTCTCAGTGAATTCCCCCGCTTTCAAATTGTCCGTCTTTAATGTTTATGTTTATGTTTACCTCGCGTTCGCGCTCGTGATCGCGCTCTTAGCGCGGATTCCCAGAATTTCTGCAAAAAGCCGGACGTTTATCAACGTAATTTCACTTTATAAATTTACTTTAGGCATTCGGACGCGAGTTTTTGCAGAGTGAAGAGCTTTTTTATGTTGCAAATTATTAAAAGAATTCAAAATTAACTTAGAAATAGGTATGTAAAAACAATGCTGTACTTGACTGTTAATTTTTTATTTTTTAATTTTACTTCATTATATTCATATATTGAAATATTAACATTAACTACCTGAAACACATTATTGATTAATAGAGGTTGGCGTGCAAAAATGGCGAATTCGATAACAAGGTTGGAGATGCATAACATTGTCGTGCATAAAATCGCGTTATCCAACGAAGAAAAGAAAAGAGCGATCATCGACGAGATGTCAAACAAATTTCACTGCGAAGATAAGCCAGAAGAAAGAAAACGATTAATTAAATGTTTGAATGATAATTTTTTCAACAAATATTTTATCAAATAAAAGAAGAGTGGGAGACATGAAGATCGCTTTAAGGCCAACAATTCCGATTGGTTGAAATATGTAATTGAATTGAAGTTAGCAGATCAAACAACTCCTACCATTTCAGGTACTTTATTAATTTCATTATATACTTTTCATGAATTCCATTTAAAAATAATTATAACTACAAATAAATAGACTTGTAGTGCAAAAAGCCTTAATTCTAAACTTTCATAAGAATCCAAAAACAAAAAAAAAACTATAATTGTTCGAGATCCGTCAAACTTTTCTGCGCGAAACATCGGCTCGAAAACATTATTATATTTAACATCGAGAAATACCGATGTTTATGTTGTTCAAGCTCTGTCGAACTTGTGCGAAATATACGTTCCCCGCGATCCCCGCGCCCTCGAAACCCATCGATCGCGATCACGCGTTACGAGAGTGCTCCCTTATTTGTCGAAGCACGGAAACGGCTGTTTTGACGCGTGATGTGACCATACGGACGAATAGCGATTCAGCTCTCTTCGCGCGTTTGTTCCTGAAAAACAATCCTTTTGAGTAAACGGCGAGTTCGCTCGCCTCGACAGTCAGTCGTTGCTGAGGATTCCTAGCCACAAGTCGGGAGCTAGAACTCATAACCAAAAATCGTCGCGTATCAATCCTCGTCTAAAGACAGCACGGCTCTCTCCCTTTTAAAACGCTGCGTGAATCGCTACTCGCTTGTTTCGTCTTAAAGTGCGGATCAAAGTTCCTTATATATTTAAGTGTGCTACTTAGCGAGGGATCCAAAAACTTCCGGTCGTGCTCCGCTCGCGATCGTTCTTCTGCCGCGCGCTCAAGATTTCCGTTCGACGCGTACAAGATCTCCGCTCCGCGAGAGGCTTCGATGCGAGCAGCTGAGACAAGATTTCCGTTCGCGATACCTGGCAGAAAATTACGAACGACTCAGAAGATTTCCGAATCCGCGGCGCACGATCCGTTGTTCCCCCTCGCGTCTTTTTCGTTCTTGAAATAAAGACTATATATTTCTTTGTGCAATCTGTGTTCCGAGTGCTTTCATCCTCCTTCCTCCCGCGAATTTACGACTCGCGGTATCCACGCTTCTCGCTCAACTCTGAGCGGAATCCAGATTCAGGGCGACCGTCGTAAAACGACGCCCGAACATTTTGGTCCTTCGAGCCGGATAGAAGCGTGTGGAGGGTCGAGTGTGTGACAAGTGTGCATATTCGTCACCATGTCCGAGCATCTCGGGAAACAGTTTCAGCTTCAACGTTCGATCGAGCGTTATCTCGATAATTTCAAGAAAATCGGGAAGGGGAACTTAACCCCGGCGAAGGTGCGTTCCCGCATTCAATCTCTAAAGGAGCTCTGGGCTCCGTTCTTCGACGGCCACGCAGATCTCCTGCATCGGATTCCTGAATCGAGCCGAGCAACCCTGAGCTACTTCCAGGACAACGCCTTCGACACGACTCTCGCAGCCTATCAACACGCCCTCGACTACATGACGGAGTGCCTGGAGGAATTGGAGCCGGTCGTGAGTCCGAACCCTATTTTCTCGAGTTCGCGATCGAACTTAACGGTACCGGCGTTCTCTCTCTCACATCTGCCTCCGATTAAATTGCCTCCGTTCGACGGCGACCACGACGACTGGGAGACGTTTCGCGATAGATTCACCGCATTAATTAAGAATAACAAAGATCTCGATGATTTCGCGCGCATGCATTTTCTCGTTTCATGTTTGAAAGGTCGCGCAGCCGAGTGCATCGCAAATATCTCAACTACCGCGGATAATTTCGCCATTGCATGGCAAGCTCTCATTGCGCGGTACGAGAGCAAACGAAGGTCTCTTAATTTGCCTCTTTCTACTTTAATTGAGTTACCGAAAATCACGCGCGAGTCTGCTTCGGATTTACAGACATTGTACGATAAAGTCAGTACCGCGGTAGCTTCTCTTAAAAATCTAAAGCGCCGACCTGATGAATTGTGGAACGATGTTCTCGTTCACCTCATCGTACATAAATTAGATCCGATAACGCGTAAAGCGTGGAATGTAAAATCGAGCGATACCGATAATCTGCAATCATACGACGACCTTTGTCAGTTTCTCAAATCTCGTACCCGCGCGCTCGAAGACTGTGCGATCGGTTCCTCAAGCAAAACCGCGTCGAAATCTGCGAACTCTTCGCGAGTGCACGCCGCGAACGCCTCCGCCAACGACTCGACTCCGTGTCCTTTATGTAAAGCGTCGCACTTCATAAATCTGTGTCCATCGTTTATAAGCAAGAATGCGAGTCAGCGTCGAGAGATCATTAAACAACACAAAAGGTGTTTTAATTGCTTAAGTACCAAACACTCCGTGCAGGACTGCAAAAGTCAATATTCTTGTCGCGTATGTTATAAAAGGCATCACTCTCTGCTGCATTCTGACTCGGATTCTGGCTTCAGTGCCACAGGCGCTGTCTCTAGCGACCGTTCGTCCTCAAAGGACAATGCGGCGATTAACTGCTCGTCGCCTCAGGCCTCTGACTCGAAATCGGAGGTCAACTCTCTTTTCGCGGCTGCGAAAAATCGTTCGCCGATTCTATTGGCGACAGCGTGGATCACGGTCCGCAATTCGTCCGGCCGTACCGCCGTCGTCAGAGCGTTACTCGACCAGGGCTCCGAGATGACGTTCATCTCGGAGAACTTGGCGCAAACCTTGCGAGTCAAACGGTCTCGCATGCCGATCTCGATTTCCGCCGTCGGCGGAATTAACGCCGGGACATTTCAAAACGCGACACGCATATTCATTTCGCCGCGCGCGTCTCTCGTCCCGTCCCTCTCGACCACGGCGCTCATTCTCCCGTCCGTAACCTCTTACATTCCGAAACGCAACGCGGATATTTCGTCCATTTCATATCTCTCCGACTTACCGCTAGCCGACGCGGATCCGACGAGTCGCGATCCCATCAGTCTCATTATTGGAGCTGATCTCTATAATGAGATTATTCTCGACGGCGTGCGTAAGGGGAGGATCGGGAAACCTATCGCGCAAAATTCTATATTCGGATGGGTCATCTCCGGACCCGTCAGTTCAGCCGCGTTTCCTGAACAGTCCTCCGCGAAAGTTCCCCGAATCGCAACGCATCATATTTGCTCTCTCGCTGGAGAAAGAACTCCGCCGATTTTGAGAAATCGAGGAGCTTCCGCAGAGAACCATCTTTGCTCGATCTAAACGAAAATCGTTTGTCGCGATGGCAATTAGTCCGACACATTACCGAAAAATTCTGGAAAATGTGGAGTAACGACTACGTGAACACTCTACAACAACGAGCAATTGATCATACTTCTTGCGTCAATGCGAGACGCGCGTTAGATCTAAGTATTATATTCTAAGCTAGTTTAAGCAATTCGTCTATGTTATTCCACGGCGGGCGGCGTTGCCCCCTTAATTTTCTGTATGTCTCTGTAAACTTTTTGCGCTGACGTTTTGTGTTTTTCTATTATCACGCATTATTTCGAAACTATCGTTCCGAGGCGGGCGGTATGTTCGAGATCCGTCGAACTTTTCTACGCGAAACATCGGCTCGAAAACATTATTATATTTAACATCGAGAAATACCGATGTTTATGTTGTTCAAGCTCTGTCGAACTTGTGCGAAATATACGTTCCCCGCGATCCCCGCGCCCTCGAAGCCCATCAATCGCGATCACGCGTTACGAGAGTGCTCCCTTATTTGTCGAAGCACGGAAACGGCTGTTTTGACGCGTGATGTGACCATACGGACGAATAGCGATTCAGCTCTCATCGCGCGTTTGTTCCTGAAAAACAATCCTTTTGAGTAAACGGCGAATTCGCTCGCCTCGACAGTCAGTCGTTGCTGAGGATTCCTAGCCTCAAGTCGGGAGCTAGAACTCATAACCAAAAATCGTCGCGTATCAATCCTCGTCTAAAGACAGCACGGCTCTCTCCCTTTTAAATCGCTGCGTGAATCGCTACTCGCTCGTTTCGTCTTAAAGTGCGGATCAAAGTTCCTTATATATTTAAGTGTGCTACTTAGCGAGGGGTCCGAAAACTTCCGGTCGTGCTCCGCTCGCGATCGTTCTTCTGCCGCGCGCTCAAGATTTCCGTTCGACGCGTACAAGATCTCCGCTCCGCGAGAGGCTTCGATGCGAGCAGCTGAGACAAGATTTCCGTTCGCGATACCTGGCAGAAAATTACGAACGACTCAGTAGATTTCCGAATCCGCGGCGCACGATCCGTTGTTCCCCCTCGCGTCTTTTTCGTTCTTGAAATAAAGACTATATATTTCTTTGTGCAATCTGTGTTCCGAGTGCTTTCATCCTCCTTCCTCCCGCGAATTTACGACTCGCGGTATCCACGCTTCTCGCTCAACTCTGAGCGGAATCCAGATTCAGGGCGACCGTCGTAAAACGACGCCCGAACAATAATGATATTAAAGTTACCCTTTTTATTCGCTAACATTAATAAACGTTATTCACATATTTTTATTCAATTATTAATTATTATGGTACATATGAATGTGTTGCGGCCTCAATTAATGTAATAATAAAATATGAATAGTATTAAGAAAGACCGAGAATAACAATAGAGAACGCGACCGCGAAAGCCCGAAAGAATTACGCAACGCCGAATCAGCAAGAGATGAGTTGCGCTATCAGCCCACATAAGATCGAGCAACTCAGCTATATCGAAGGACAAGACGAGGATACAAAAGGAAGCGAGAACAGGAGACAAGAGGGCAATCGGAGTCAGGGAGCAGATCAGTAACGGGCATTTCTGTAATAACGAACAACCAGAGTTAATTATACGATTAGTTTACTGAAAGTGCCGTGTGTTGTATTCATTAATAATCCCGCCTCCTTCGTTGAAGAAAAGATCCCTATCCAAAAACGGGGCACAACAAATGGTGGCAGCGTGAGGGATCTATTGGCAGAAAAACGGGAACGACAACTGAAAAAGAAAAATAAGTGAATTAGTAAGGCAGTGCAACATCCTCAACGGTGACACGACAGCCAGATTCAAAAGCAACGGACAACACGGTAGCGGCCGACGAGGGACTAGCTAGCAGCGTAACCCGAGAAGGCACCAACCTACCTCATTGAAGGCTTACCGACAGCTAAGGCGGTACGAGCACCGACCAGCAACATGCGACTAGCGACCGTAATGTACGTCGATTAAGCAAATTATGTAAAGCGCAATCACCATAGATGTTGGAAAACGAAAATCCACCTGCGGAACTAAATCAATCGTGGCTCCATAGCGAGACGTCACGACGAGCGCGTAGAGATAGACCGTTAAGCCCCGTGCAAACGACCGAAGAAGTAAGCGATAATTGCGAAACCGTGCGTAGAAATTTAGACGCGTACTACTCAAGCGAAAGCGAATCAAAACCGGAATTACACCCGAATAGCGTAATCGAACGCGAATCCCAATTCGACGATTTCGTTATAATTTTAGACGCGAGAGTAATAGGACAAAATAACTGCTCCGACGAAAATAGACTCCACCCTTCACACGCGCACGCACAATCCGAAGACGCGGACAGTACGACCAGTAGGCTAACACATAGAGTTCTCATTGACTTCGTATGATAACGTATTCAACCCGCAAGAGTATTATTCCGCCTCGAGACACGTAAACGTAATCGAGATGGCGTAAGCAACAAATAGTAACCACGACGCGAATATCGTAAATGACAACGCGCCGATAACCTCAGAGGAAATAGACGAAGATATAAACCGTTTTAATCGAGTGCTATCACAAAGAGGCACCCCGGTGAATCACCGTAACCGGATATCCGCACGGGCTGGACTGCCGCGGTACGATAGAGATTCCATTCTCGACGAGATATTAAACGGAATCCGCAACTTACAAGATCGCGTAAATCAACTAGAAACGGCGAATCCTGAACGCCGCGAATTTCACGCGAGACGCGAGCCAAGTAACCTCCCGTTCGAAGTAACGTACGGACGAACGTCATACGATATCCGGAACCAAGCGGAACGCGCTATTGGATATCTACGTTTGAAAGAGACACGAGACATGATACCCGAGTTCGACGGAGCCTCGAGTAAATTACAAGAATTCTTAAACGCCGCGTCATACGCAATAAAAAACATAAATCCTATGGAAGAAGGAACGCTATTAGAAGCAGTGCTATGCACAAAGCTAAAAGGAAAAGCGATGATAGATTTTCAAACGCAAGAGATAAGAGATTTCGCACAACTAAAGAAAGAATTAGAAGTTTGCTATTTGAGCCGCAAAAGCACAACACACTTACAACTAGAGTTTAATACACTCAAGCAAAAACCCGGAGAAAATGCAAGAGCATTCGGATTAAGAGCCGATAAGCTAGCGATGGAGCTATACGACTCCATGATAGAGGGAAGAAATCACACCATAGAAAGCAAGCGAACTATATTAGAAACGATTCAACAACAGGCATTACAGAATTTCCAATTTGGATTGAGAGACGAGATCAAGTTACTTGTCCGAGCTCAGCATTCCGCAACATTGCAAGAAGCGATTGCCGGAGCGAGCGCCGAAGAAAAAGTAAACGGGCCGAGTGGAATTCCGCGTCCCAAAAATAATTATGCGCACTCGCCGCAATCGCGCGATAACAGATCGATATTACAATGCCAAAAATGCGGAAAATACGGGCATCACGGAAGGGAATGTCGTACCAGTAGATACGCGAGCTGTTTCTCCTTACCGAAACCCGATAGGACACCCCGCGTAAACGCGATAGATAAAGTCTGCAGTTACTGTAAGAAGGCAGGACACATGCGCGAAGAATGTTGGCTGTTAAATGGTCGACCAAATAAGGAAAGAACAAACCACAACAAACCGAATAATCCGAGAGGACAAAATAAAAATTTTCACTTAAAAACGAATGGTTCGAGGAAAAAAACAGTAATTCAGCCGCGAATAGCGATGAGGAAAACAAAGAGGAGACAAAGCAACGCCGACCGACGTTAGAGTATCAGGTGTCACATATGACGAACAAACCGCGAAAGCATGCAGGGCTGGACTTAATCACTCTGCCCATGCGAGAAGCGAAGCGCGAAAAAATAAATTTACTGTTCGATACCGGAGCGGCCGTATCAATAATAAAGGTAAAACATTTGAAAGGCGAAACAATGATAGAAGAGGATAAAATGGCCCTTACAGGAGTAACAGGTCATAAAGCCTATACGATTGGAAAATTTACAGTGACTACAGACTTGAAGGATAGAAAGATCAAGCACACGGTATATGTCGTCAAGGATGATTTTCCGATTGAATACGACGGGATATTAGGAGTTGATTTTATAAAAAAGCATCAAGCATCGTATAGTTACGAATCGAACTCAATAAGAATAGGGAAAAGTACATTAAAATTGTACCCGTATAAGAAGATGATTCTGAAAACGCGAAGCGAGACAATAGTACAAGTCGCGACCGATAAAAATTCACTAGAAATAATACAGGCAGAAAAGACAATGCCAGGAGTGTTTATAGGAAACTGCCTAGTGATGCCAGAAAATTTTCTATGTCCGGCAAGCATACTAAATACGACGGAGAAGACAGTCGAAATGCTAATGCCGCAAGTAACATTAGAGGAGTTAGAGCAAGAAGAAGCAAAAGAGATAGAAATAAACCAAGTAAACAAAGCAGAAGAAACAATGCCGCGTAGCGAAAAAATCGAAAAATTGATACGCACTTAAACGAAGAAGAAAAGAAAACGATTATGGAAATTTGCAGAGATTATAGCGATGTATTGCATGTGGAAGAAGAACCACTGACATGCACTGATATCGTCGCACATAAGATTACCACGAAGGCGGGCAGCGTACCGGTCAACGTCCGACCGTACCGTTTGCCAGAAAAGCACAAGGAAGAAGTGAATAGACAAGTGAAAGAGATGTTGAAAAACGGAATTATTAGACCTAGCACGAGCCCGTGGAATGCGCCGTTGCTAGTAGTATTGAAGAAAAGAGACGCATCAGGAAAATTAAAACTGAGAGTGGTAATAGATTTTCGGTTTGTGAACGATCTAACGGAGGGAGATTCTTTCCCATTGCCAAACATAACCGATATCCTAGACCAACTGGGAAAAGCAAAATATTTTACCACGCTAGACCTCGCCTCGGGATATCATCAAATCCCGATGGAAGAAGAAGATAAAAAAAAAACAGCGTTCTCGACACAATACGGACATTACGAGTATAATCGAATGCCTTTTGGATTGAAAAATGCCCCAGCGACATTTCAACGAGCAATAATAGCCGTTTTAGCAGGACTAGTAGGATTACAATGCTTAGTCTACCTAGACGATATAATAGTATACGGAGCAAGTTTACAAGAGCACAATAAAAGATTGATAGAAGTACTAAAAAGATTGAGAAAGTACAATTTGAAATTACAGCCCGATAAATGCGAATTTCTTGGGAAAAAAGTGACGTCTCTCGGACATGTAATAACAGAAAACGGAATCTCGCCAGACCCTTCAAAATTAGAAGCAGTAAAAAGCTTCCCGAAACCAACAAAGGTAAAGGACATCCAGGCTTTCGTAGGATTAGCCGGATATTATCGAAGATTCATTAAAGACTTCTCAGCGATCGCCAAGCCACTCACAAAAACGACAAAAAAAGATACCAAATTCGAGTGGACGGCAGAACAACATTTGAAATACTTAAGGAAAAATTAACCACAGCACCGGTATTAAAATACCCGGACTTCTCCCAAGAATTCGTAGTGACGACTGACGCGTCGGATTGCGTAATAGGAGCCACTGTCACAGGGAAAGATAGGTCAAGATCAACCCGTGGCGTATGCGAGCAGAGTACTATCTAAAGCCGAGCAAAATCAAGAGACACGGTAGTGCACGCTAAGTACACGCGGAGCGAGACCGACCGTGACTCTTTTACGCGACGCGACGGGTTGCGAGTACCCGAGATGTTGAGATCTCGATAACGAGTGAACGGATTAAGTTCTAAGTAGGCTTGATCGATAGCTTGGGGTCCAATTAGGGGGAGGTTTCTCTTATAATATTCCGCTCCGTGCCCTACGAGCGGAGATATTGCGACGCAAAGTCCAAATGTGAAAATTTTTTATTAAGATACTTCTTCTTCTTCTTCTTCTACTTCTAACGCCGACGTTTATATGATGACGTCATAATCAGAAACGTTACTTTCACTTTTTCGACGCTGGCGGCGCAGGTATCGCCAGTTTCGATATCGCGCGCGTATTTCGAAATTAGGTCGATAGACTTATCGGTCAGGAGGAAGATTTCTATTTAGGTAAATTAGGTATATACTTATATAATATATATTGAGTCAATTGCTTCATGTTTATCTGGAAAGATTTCGTATCCTTACATCGTATTACCACCGCTGCCGGAAAAGAAAGTTCTCTACGCTTGGCAAAAAGTGCCGCTAGGGAATTTTTAAGTCGATTCTTATGAATCAAGCTTGAATTCGATGTGTAGGCATCCCAGGTTGCCGATGACGAGGTCCAGATAGTGCGCTTTATAGTTTTCGGTGTCCAGGTGTAATAATACGTTGAATTCGATGTCTACGTGTCCCAGGTTGCCGATGACGAGGTCCACATAGTGCGCTTCGTAGTTTTCGGTGTCTACGTGTATTGATACTTTGAATTCGATGTCCACATGTCCCAGGTTGCCGATGACAAGATCCAGATAGTGCGCTTCATAATTTTCGGTGTCCAGGTGTAATCGTTCGTTGAATTCGATGTCTAGGTGTCCCAGGTTGGCGATGACGAGGTCCACATAGTGCGCTTTGTAGTTTTTGGTGTTTAGGTGTAATAATACGTTGAATGCAATGTCTAGGTGTCCCAGGTTGCCGATGACAATGTCTAGATAGTGTGCTCCGTAGTTTTCGGTGTCTACGTGTATTAATACCTTGAATTCGATGTCTAGGTGTCCCAGGTTGCCGATGACGAGGTCCACATAGTGCGCTCCGTAGTTGTCGGTGTCTACGTGTATTAATATCTTGAAATTGATGTCTAGGTGTCTCAGGTTGCTGATGACGAGGTCCAGATAGCGCGCTCCGTAGTTTTCGGTGTCTAGATGTAATAATACCTCGAATTCGATGTCTACGTGTCCCAGGTTGCCGATAACAAGGTCCACATAATGCGCTTCGTAGTTTTTGGTGTTTAGGTGTATTAATAACTTTAAATCTGAATGTAGGACACGTAGATATCGAATTCGAGGTATTAATACACGTAGACACCGAAAACTACGGAGCGCACTATGTGGACCTCGTCATCGGCAATGTGGGACACCTAGACATCGAATTCAACGTATTATTACACCTGAACACCGAAAACTATAGAGCGCACTATCTGGAACCCGTCATCGGCAACCTGGAACACGTGGACATCAAATTCAAGGTATTAATACACCTGGATACCGAAAACTATGAAGCGCACTATGTGGACCTCGTCATCGGCAACCTGGGACACCTAGACATCGAATTCAAGCTTGATTCATAAAAATCGACTTAAAAATTCCCTAGCGGCAGAATCAAGAGACACGGTAGTGTCTCGCGCCAAGTACACGCGGAGCGAGACCGACCAGGATGGAGGATTCACACTGCGTCCGATGTTCGGCGTACGACGATCCGACATCCAATAGGAAATTTTTGTCCCTAATAATAAATTCTGTTATTGGATGTCGGATCGTCGTACGTCGAACATCGAACGTGATCGGACGCAATGTGAATCCTCCATAACTCTTTTACGCGACGCGACGGGTTGCGAGTACCCGAGATGTTGAGATCTCAATAACGAGTGAACGGATCAAGTTCTAAGTAGGCTTGATCGATAGCTTGGGGTCCAATTAGGGGGAGGGGTTTCTCTTATAATATTTCGCTCCGTGCCCTACGAGCGGAGATATTGCGACGCAAAATCCAAATGTGAAAGTTTTTTATTAAGATACTTCTTCTTCTATCTACTTCTAACGCCGACGTCTTATATGATCCGTACAAAATTACCTTTTTTAAAAAAAAAGGTAAAAAAATGCGCCAAGTACACGCATAGTGGTATATATGTATTATGTTGTTACCTCGAAAAAAACAAAGTGGTAGTATTATACCTCGAAATAACACCCTGTACATACTGTTTGTACACTGCGTAATACTACAAAAAGGCGTGATATCTGTACAAAATTACCTTTTTTGAAAAAAAGGTAAAGAAAAGCGCCAAGTACACGCATAGTAGTGTATATGTTGTTACCTCGAAAAAAAACAGTGGTAGTATTAAACCTTAAAAAAATCTACGTAACAAGTGGTAGACGAAATCTTTGTATTTTGAAAAATCTTGAAAAAACCTAAACAGTAGTATCTTCACCTCGAAAAAAAAACAAAATAGTAGTATTATACCTCGAAAAAACCTAAGTAACAAGTGGTGGACGTAATCTTTGTATCTCCAAAAATCTCAAAAAAACCTAAGCAGTATTATTTTTATTTCCAAAAAATTATTACTCAAGTGATACACATCACAAAATTACGTTACCTTATGAAAAAATGAGTCGCGCTTCAAATGATCTATTATTACAATTACAAAAAAAATGATATCTCTTTTTAAATTACAGCGCCAATTACAGAGAACATACACTGAGAAAAAAATTTGTCAATTCCAAGAAATATTTAGTCCGATACGTTCAACTAAACATTTTAATTAGTTAACTAAACATTAGTTGAATTAATTAATTCTTGATTAAAGAAACGAAATAAATTGTTGAAACAACTAATATTTAGGTAACTAACTAAAATGTTTAGTTGAACGTATCGAACTAAATATTTCTTGGGATTAACAATTTTTTTTCTCAGTGTATCTTTCGAGATACAAAGATTACGTCTACCACTTGTTACTTAGGTTTTTTCGAGGTATAATATTACTACTGCTTTTCTTCGATTAGAATAAAAAATTGAATCAAGAAGAATTACACAGAGGTAACAGTACAAAATACAAATATTTTATTAAAATATTTAAACCTAACAAGGGAATACAAGGTATTTAAATACAAAGTTTATATATGTATTTTAAAAAATTTAATCGCATCGCAAAGAAGTACAATGGTAACAGTACAAAAAATAAAAATATTTTATTAAAATGCATAAATTTTTCTTGTCAAAAAACTTGGCTAGAGAGAGAGAGAGAAAGAGAGAAAGAGAGAGAGAGAGAGAGAGAGAGA
>NW_020212045.1:0-4584 GCF_003070985.1 Temnothorax curvispinosus | reverse complement strand
GAGAGAGAGAGAGAGAGAGAGAGAGAGAGAGAGAGAAAGAGAGAGATTGATTTGATTTTATTATGCCCGAACCTAAGCTATAGGGCAAAGATACAAAATAGTACAGACATAGAATGCAATGTAATATAAGCTAAGAAAAAAGTAGAAAAACAAAAAGGAAAAAGATAGTAGAATAAAGAAAACCTTAGTGATAATTATATTGCATCCCACTGTATAACTTAAACTAATATTTGACTAAAAAAAAAACAAGACGAAAAGCAACTTAAAGTATAACTTAAAAACTAAATTAAAAATACATAACGCAACTTAAGCTAAAATAGTAATATGTATAACGCAGCAACGCAATGAACTAGATTATCCGACTAGACATTAATAACAATTGCACTAATGTAATAAGCACGGAAAGCCTAAGGTATTAAACAGATTCAGATGACAATAAAAACGAGCGGAGAAGATTTTTGAAGGATACAAGAGAAGGTGCTGTTGTTATGTTACTAGGAAGGGAATGCCAAAAGTATATTGCCGAGAGCTGAAAAGAATTTCTATAGGTTACGGTTCTATGAGCAGGTATCTGGAAGATATGAGCTGATGAAGTAGCAAGCCGGTCAGATCTCCTGAGCGATGAGTCAGGGACGGTAAATAGTTCACGTAAATACATAGGCGATCGCATATGAAGAATACGATACATCTGGCATCCAAGGAAGTATAACCGTCTATTCTCAACAGTGAGCCATCCCAACTGACGTCTATATGGAGCAATGTGTTCATCATATCTGAGATTGAAGATGAATCGAATGCAGCAGTTGACGAGTCTCCGCAATTTAGTGTTTAATGCCATGCTCAGGGCATGGTAGACAAGACAGCAATAATCTATATGCGGCATAATCAAAGTAGTAACAAGCTTAATTCTGAGATTAGTAGAGAGAGAGTTCTTGTTAAACTTTAGATTATGTAGCGCACAGTGAACTCTTTGTGAGACAAGAAAAATGTGCTTCTTCCACGAAAGACTAGACGTAAAGATAACACCTAAATTTCTCACCTCACTTACAAATGGTAGTGGAGTATTGTTCACCAAGATTGGTGGTAGACAGTTGAGATTAATTGCATTGACATGTGCTTGACTGCCAAATATAATAACCTTCGACTTAGCAGGGTTAAGTTTAAGGCCGTTCCTGCCAGCATAGTCAAAAATGGCATTAGCGTCTCTAGATATTAACTCTAAAGCGTGAAGAATATTAGCAGGTAAACAAGAGCGGTAAATCTGAATATCATCAGCAAAAATCATATGAGACACATACAACAACACTTTAAAAATGTCATTAATGAACAAAGCAAACAACAGTGGGCCAAGCACTGAACCTTGAGGCACTCCAGATGAAGTAAATAGCCAATTAGAAAAATTGCCTTCATCATCAACAACTGCTTGAGACCGGCCGGTTAAAAAAGAGAAAATCCAGTTTATAACAGCATAAGAGAAACCAATCTCTTTTAATTTGATGAGTAATTGTAAATGAGGGACCGTGTCAAACGCTTTGCTAAAATCGAAGAGAATCATTATGGTAATGAGTCCATCATCAATCCCCAACTTAATATCGTTACATACACGCAGTAGCGCAGATTGAGTATTATAGCCCTGGCGATATGCAGACTGTCTAGGATTCAGTATATCATATTTATCTAAATAGTCAACTATTTGTAAAGCAACAATTCTCTCAAATATTTTAGACAGTTCTGGTAAATTTGCAATTGGTCGCGTGTCCGACGGGGAAAAAGGTGTACGAATTTTCAAAAGAGGACGAATGTACGCTCTCTTCCATTCAAACGGAAACAAAGAAGCATTTAACGATCGATTAAGTAAGGAGGTAATCCACGACGAGAAAGTGGGCCACGCAATACGCAAGAGAAAAAGCGGAATGCCATCCGAGCCAGAAGCGTAAGAGTGAAAAGGTCGTGCAGTGATGAGCTCAGAAATTGAGCTAGGCAGAATGGAGGAGAACATGAATTCAGGACGATTTGAGGGACTGGTGACTGAAGCAATAGCAGATATACGGTCAGAATGTAGGCATGGAGGCTGAGCATTAGATATGGAGGTGTAATATACATTAAGCTGATCCGAAGTGAAAAAATGTAGCGGAGATGTGAATGACGATTTCGCTAGACCCAAACGAGCCAGTTCTCTCCATAACTTTGCTGGATCAGTGAATTGTAGTGAAAATCACTCTTCGCACGCTTGATATCAGCATTGAGCTCATTACGGAAGTGTCTATAAGTGGCATAGCCTAAAAGACTGTTAGAACGTTTAGCTTGTTTATACAGCCGATCACGAGCACGCAGCCGAGCAATCAATTCCGCCGTAATCCACCGCACTGGGGGCCTCTTAATTCTAAGTACACGAACATGGGCAAAGGTGTCAAGTGCCTTTAACATGGCATCCGACAGGACTCCACAGAAACCATCAACATCAGTATCGTCCGACAGTTTATCCAGTTCGATCTTTACAGCGTCGGCAATAGATTCAAGATAATCAGAGAACACAGAACCATCAAAGCCGCTGTAACTCCGCCGAGTAATGGTTCGCTCAGATATTAGATTAGAATTAAATGATATTGACAAATCTAACAGATCGTGACCCGCAATGAAGGGACTTAAAGATTTGGTAAATGATAGAACTTTGTCAACATCATCCACAACGAGGACATCGAGGCAAGAGTCAGAGAACGCAGTATGATATGTAGGTTCGGAGTTAACAATATGTAAAGATAAGCCAGACATAAGTTCGCGCAAGTAACTTGCTTCAAAATTAGTCGATGACAGATTGCAATTAAAATCCCCGCCAATGATTATGTTTTTATAAAGATGTGAGAAACGAGTTAGTGACTCAACAAAGTCAGACAAGAGGTGACCTTTGGGTCTTCTATAAATGGACGCGAATAGTACTGATTCACCATCTGGAGTACGTATTTCAATTAGAAGGTATTCAGGTACGTCAACATAAACATTACTGAAGGTAGCTAGAATTTTGACTTTTAACGATTTATGTACATAGCATGCCACCCCACCGCCCATCCGTTCCAATCTGTCATGACAAATCAAAAAGTAGTCGCCTAGCGCCACAAGCTCATCAGAGACACTCGCATTAAGCCATGTTTCAGAAACAGATATGATATGATAAGAGCCGGTATTGAAATGTAGCCTAATGAACTCAATATGTCCTCGAAGGGAATTAGCATTGAACTGAGCTATACGCAACGATGTAGAATGTCGTATTGATTTCTGCACACCAACGGACGACGAAGAACATACAGGCCGGAATTGTCAAACGAGCTTAGCGAGATCAGAGTCAGTATTGATAAAGATGACGGGTTCGCCGTCAGAGCGTCGAGCGCATATCAGGCCGTTCTTCACCCAGACATATTTAAACGCATTCTCTTTAGCGAAGCGCTTAGCTCATTGTAACAGGTCGTAAGTGCATTTTGGAAGCAGCTCATTCACATAAATATTGCGATTAGAACCGCCTCCACACACATCCGCCTGTGTAAGCGCACCTTTTTCACGCTTTTTTACGATAATCGCGTCACGAACAGCACTCGAGGTCACAGCAACAATCATTGAACTTGACAGTGTAGTACTCGCAGAATGATCCTGAGAAGCCGTCGGCAGCGTTTTTTTTAACATTCTCACATCAAGAACATGACATGACAAGTCAGGCACATTTAGCGCTGTCAAAATGTTCTCGGCGAGTTTGGAAGGAGTGATCGATATCGTCGAAGGCAGACCGGAAACAATCAACTCATTGCCGCTATGAGTGCCCCGAGAACCATAGGCTGACTGAGCAGACTTCAAGTCACTAACTTCACGAACCAGATTGGCATTATCCAGCTCCAATTGAGCAATACGCTGACTATTTTGAGCCACTGTATCAGCAAGACGATTTAAGTGACTAAGTTTGTCACTGATTTCATTATTAGTGCGTTGCTGACTGTCAATAAACGCAGTCAGCTTCGCATCCGACTTTTTCATCTGCTCAATCAACCCACGCAGAAGCTCATTCATTGAGTCATTCGTTGAATCGCGCGCGGCACCGCCCGAAGCATTGCACATGATAGGAAGCGCATGCGCGCCAGAATGCGCGGCACCGACAGCAACAGACGCGGTGTTATCCAAAACGGTAGGAGAAAACGTACGGCGTTCATCTCTTATGATCGACATGCTCGACAGCTGAGACTTGCAACAGTCACCTGCAGCTTTCGTAATTAAGTACGATTTGACACAACCCGGATGAAACTCTCTCGCGCATACACTACAAGAGACGGATTGGCCAGTGATTGTCTTGGTACACCTGATGCACACTCGCTCGCGCTGCATGAGTATCTTAGAATGTAACTATAAGCTAGTTACAAGAGCGCAAGGTTCGCAACTACGGAAACCCCTACGGCTCACCAGCGACTGTGTCGCTAGTAGTGGTTATTCGTGCAACTAGTATCACGTTTTGCTTCGCGCAGCGCGTGAGTCGGGTGCAAGCAGCAAGTTGTGTTGCTTCGTGCAACTAGTTACATCCAGAGTGGGTCTGAAACATAACCTTAC
>NW_020212044.1:0-3939 GCF_003070985.1 Temnothorax curvispinosus | reverse complement strand
TTTGTTCAGATATTACATTGAATAAATATTCTATTGAATTTTTGTTCTTGTTAGAATAATTTCCCAGGTAGCAAACACAAGTCATTTTGACGTCAAATACTAGTCATGTTTGTATGTACAAATGACGTCAAATGACCAAAAAGCGACTATGTCTTTAAAAATGACATTATACTGACGTTATTCCATAACGTCATTATAACGTCTATTTTTAGTCATTTTTGGTCTATGACATCGGCGACTATAATAATGGACGTTTATAAGACGTCATTTCTTAGACCATCTAAAGACGTCATTTTAAAGACGTCTCAAAGTCGTCCAAATAAGGTCTTTTTGTAATATAATTATTTTTACTTCTTAATATTGTATAATAAAGTAATAATAAAATAAAAACCACAAAATTAACTACAATATGTTTGTTTCGCAACTTTATGATTGAAGTGGCGAATTTATGGTATAAGTGGATGTAGTTGCGTGTGATTATAGTTTTATGATAACTATTTCATGCAGTGCTATAGCTATCAAGAAGATTATCATTACAAGATTTTTGAACACTTTAAAGATGTATCTGTTATAGACAAGTACAGTTAATAAGGAAGCATCAGGGTGAGAAGATCGTCACTGTCCACTGGATCATCGACTGGATCAAGCAACTCGGGCGCGGTACTGTACTAGGATAGGTGACCGCCTTGAGAGCGGCTATACGCACATGGCATGTAACGAAACAGTTAAAAAAGCTTTTTTTTCTTAGATAAAGAAAAAGAACATTTTTTTATAAACGTTTATCAAGTAAACATTTTAAAATTTTAATTTCATAAAAAACATTTCTGGAAACCGGTATGTTGTACAATGGATCTATTTTTGCCGTCAATAAGACGTCAGAAAATGACGTCAAAATAACGTATCCGCGATGACGTAAATTGTCTGTGACATTAGACCGTTATTTTAACGTCATTATTCCGCCAGTTAGTGACGTCAGGAATGGTTAGTAAAGGACCAAAATTTGACGTCAAAATGACTTGTGTTTGCTACCTGGGTTTCTTCTTTTAATTTTTCCAACATCTTTACATTTGATATTAGTTTCTTATTCTGCTCGTTTAATCCGATAAAAATAGGTTTATGATCTGAGAAATAAGTTTCGTATACTCCAGCATTATAATTGAATATTTCCTCCGATATAAATATCTACATCTATCTGCGTATTAAAGTTTGTAGTTGACACTTGAGTAATTGCACGTTTAAATTGTAATTCATTTAAATGTTTTTCTAAAATTCCTCATTTATTATACGAGTCGTAATTAAAGTCACCTATTATAATTTTCTTTTTATTAATAGATTTGCTTAAAATATTACTCAGTTCGTGCATAAACATGGTTCTAGGTACTGAGGGAGATTTATAACCGGTAATGATCTCTATCTCATTTATGTTCATGTGTATCAAGTCAATATGACGCTGTTGTCCATTTATAGTTTCATCTTTTTGTATATGATCATCAATAAATGCGTTAAGTTCCTTCCTAATAAAACATATTATTCCTTTTGGTAAACGTTTATCGTAATTATCTGTTCGGAAAATAATATTAAATCCTTCAAATGTCAAATTGTCTGTTGTGATTGTTTGTGTTTCTGCAAAAATTAATAAATCTGCTTGTTTATACCATTTATCACAAGATATATTAATTAAATTTTTATTTAGTGACCGTACGTTCTGATAAATAATTTTTATTTGATTTCCTTTTATAATTTTGGAATACGACAATTTAAGACACTTCTCTTCTTTTAGACGTTTTATTTCTAATTCCAATAGATTATTTGTTGATGGTTTTTTTGGTGATGTTAAACTTCCAAGAATATAAATCAGATAATTTGGTTACTCTACTCAGCGCTACGTACAACATTGGCTTCGTCATACGGGAATTATTTCTAAAATCAATACATACTTTTTCGTAGGTTTGACCTTGACTTTTATGAATTGTCATAGCTTCAGCAGGTATAATGGGAAATTGTTCCCTTACGATTTGATATCCCATTCTCTCATTGACGTTCAATACGACAGATAGCGGTGATAGCGGAACTAAACACATTTCCATACAATTTTTAGTCATATACTTTATATATGATCTTCGTTGTTCAACGCCAATTTTATTATTATTAAAATCAAGCCATATTTTAATTGGTTCATCTGTACCTGGTTTAAATGTTATATTTTTCAATATACCACAAGCTCCGTTAACTAGGCCTTTTTCTACATTTATATTAGTAATTATCATGTATTTGATACCTATTTTTAATATAACTTTGAAAGCCAAGCCACCACATTCTGTTCTTTTTCTTTTTTTTAATGACGTTAATAATTTATTTCTTAATTTACTACTAACTTTTCCTAAAATTGTGTCTTTGGCTATACATTCATAAACTATACCATCTTTTAAATCGATTTTTAATTGATTAAAACTATCAACTGAGTGATTATCAGCATATAATCTAATTGCATCTTTTGGAACGTATTCTTCTGTCGTTTCTCTTGACTTAATTAAAGCAATATCATTTTCACACATTATTCCTTTTGCAAGGTTGTTAAGAGCTTCAATAAAAGTTTTATCTTCTTTTTGTCTCATTATTTCTGTTAACTGAAAGAATTCAAATTCATTCTATAGAACATTTTCTGAAAATACGCTTAACATGCAAAATTTCGGACAGAGATATATTGAAGTATCCATAACCGGTGGTAATTGATAAAGATCACCGACTACCAAGACAAAAATTCCATCAAAGCTTTCATCACGTCCCATTATTTGTCTTAATCTTGTATCTCGACTAAACATTGTACTACCTACCATAGATATTTCATCTATGATTAATAATTTTAATTTTATCAAATTCTCTCGAATAGTATTTGCCACATCTGTTGACAATTCTGGCATTTGCCCTCCGTACTGTGTTATCGGTAAAGCAAAAGCAGTGTGTAACGTTACACCACCTATTAGAAATGCTGCTTTTTCTGAAGGAGCACATAATAATATTTTGACCAAATTGTTTTTTTCTCTAGGTGTTTCGTTGAAATAATCCAATATTGTATTGTATTGTATTATTTATTGTCTCTCCCCTTAGGGTTTACAAGGCGTTTTTTTTTATCACGAGGAACGTTCCCAAACCTCGTACATTTATTGTACATAACATTCACTCTAGCTTCCAAACATAAACATAGACATAGATCAAATCCCCGAAGTCCACCTCCTCTTCTTACACGTCCGCTTCCGCTCCCTGTGGTCGTTTTCCTCTTCCTCTTCCTACGCTTCGTCTCTCCGTGGCCCTCTTCCTTTTCTTCTTCCTCCGCTTCCGCTTCGTCCCCGTTTTCAGACTTCACTCCCCTCTCTCCCTCCTCTTCTTATTTAGCCCTCTTTCCTCCTTCCTCCTTCTCCTCTTCGGACTCATCTTCGACGAGCAACTTATCCTCCATCTCCTTCGATATCTCCTCATCCTCCGATCTCTCTGTACTCCTACGTAACCTCTCCTCTATTTTCTCCTTTCTCTCTTCTTTCTCCCTATCTCTCCTTTCCACCGACTTGTCCTCGTGTATTTTCACCCCTACTCTATTCCCCGCCCTACTTCTCGCTTCCAGCACCTGCCACTTTTCCTCTTCGTCTCTCAACTTCACCAGTATGGTTAGCCAAATTCCCCTCTGTCCCACCACAATCACCTCCCTCACCGTCACCCTCACCTTAAGCCCTTCTGCGAACAGCTCCTTCACTTTCTCCCAGTTCGACCCCTTACCTCCCCATTTTTCCTTCTCCACCCTTAAAATTACGTTCCTTTTCCTTTGCTCGTCCTCGTTCCCTTCACCTGTCCCCGACCACCATTTCCTCCACCCCGTCCCACTCTCCCCCTCGTCCTCTCTCTTCCTTTTGCCTGCATTTAGCTCCAATCTTTCTACCTTTCTCT
>NW_020212043.1:0-3412 GCF_003070985.1 Temnothorax curvispinosus | reverse complement strand
AAGATCTCAGACATAAGAGGCTATTTGTAGGAAGGGAATTTACTTGGAATGTTTCAAAGATATTACAGTTATTAATGTTAGAAAGTGTATTTAACGTGCAATATTTTAAGTATATTTTTAAAAGCGCCTCGATTATGTAAGTTCAAATAGTCATCCATGTCATCATTTCGAAAATATATCACTGATCCATCCGGCCGAATTACTGGCTCTCTATGATATTTATTTCTACGATTTCATATATGTATTCTTCTTGCAGTATATGCTAAAATAAAAAGAACCGATTTCTTCTACGGCGCAGTGTTTAATTTATTCCATTCTGTAGGTTCAAAATGACTATGAAAAGGAGCTATTTTATCTCAGCTACTTCCCGAGTGACGCCCCGCGAATTCCGCGCGGTTCTAATCAGCGGGATAATTTCGGCAGTAATTTCTAGAAGCAAGATAGACGGAACGCGGAAGGATCGGAAATTAGCACGCGATAATCGCGCACGCGACAAAAATTCACCTCGGATGATAACTCTCGCGCGACGAGCGACGAGCCGTGCATCGCGCGGAACTTCTCGCGCGAGCCAGGCGTATGCAGCCGGCTGCCGGCCGTATGCATAAAATGTGGTAAATGCCTTTACGCCGCCGTGCCGAGGCGAGCGTTTCGAAGCATGCGGATGCGCGTTAGGGCTTCCTCTTTTTTTTTTCCTCACGTCTCTTTTTATTTAATCCACGCGCTCTCTATAGATACCGAAGTAGGGGTCTCGCGATAAGACGCAACTATCCGCAACTCTCGCCTTTCTCTCTCTCTCTCCTCTCTCTCTCTCTCTCTCTCAGCTCTCTCTCTCTCTCTCTCTCTCTCTCTCTCTCTCTCAGCTCTCGATAAAATCGCCGTAACATTTTTTCCTGCGGTAAGACACACGGGGTGCCTTGGGATTACACATTTCCACGACGACAGTGTTGTCTCCCCTCGAAAAAATTAGATTTAAATGCAACACGTGTGTCTGTACGTTTTATATATTTTTATTTCACTAGAGACTAAAAATATTCTAAATGTAATAACATAGATATCATCGGATATAAATTTCAATGAAATATACGAATATCGCCGCGCACTATTCGGAAGTAAGTATTTAAAAGTAAGATAAGAAAGTTATTTATCCGAGGAGTCCTCTTTCGAGAACGGACCGGTCACACGAAATGTAAACTTAACTCGCGAGGTTCAGGAGGCAGGGTCGGGACACGTGCCGGGACGCGGTTACAAATATCAAACCGACTACCCACGTTATTGGAGACGCAGAAAATCGAGGAATGTCGTGTATTATCGCGCAGCCCACAGCCTCCGGCCGAGAGCGAGAAATGTATAATATGCGTAAGTCGATATATATACAGAGTGTCCCAAAGAAGGCGTACGTCAGTAGCGGTCTAATCTATTGCAGACTGGGTCTGCAATAGGTGTAACAAGCTTTTAGCCTCTTTTGCTCTAATCTCTAAAACGTGACGTTTTTCTTTCAACAAAAATCTCAAGCAAGTACATTTTATAATAATATACATGGTGACCAATCGCGGCTACTGAAATTAATAGCTGTTATTTCATAATAAATAGACAGAATAAATTAAACACTTACTTTATAGAAAAAGTCGTTATTTTTATTAGCGCAAAAAGAATATATATTTATGAACTTGTAAAAATTTAAGATAGACTAGAGTTTAATCATCTTTTTCTCAGATAATTTAAAACGACGTTGAATTTATTACAATTTAATTTATATAATTAAATTAAATTAATGATATATCTATTAATTCAATATTATTATTATGTTCAACATGTCTAACAATTAATTAAATTATTAGCAATGGTAAGTAACAAAAATATATCGTCGTGAAATTTCTTCTCAGGATAATTCGTTAGTGACGCAAGTCGTCTGTGGGAAAGCCTGTATATACGTGCGTACGCATGTATTATAAGAGTTACGAAATTTCCAACCAGTAATTGAGTTTTTAAATTTACGAGGGTGGCGCGTATCTGTCAAAGTGATGCCGATATTCGCGCGAGGTATTAAATCGTTTTACTTGCAACAATAATATGAGCCTGTACACGCGAGTTTTATTCCGCAATCTGAGTACGCGTAAAAACCAGTCTCAATTCGTGTTCTTAACAAAGAAACAAACTCGCGTTAACTTCTGAGATAAATTTATAATCGATCGAACAACAGTTTCTCTTTTAAAATAATGACGATAATTTTTCGTAAAACGTTACTTGGACTCTCTGCAGATGTTTTTAACTCTACGTTATTCGCGTGGGGTGTAAAATACAACCCAGCCTTATAATAAGTCCACTATATAAATTTATACAGTAAAACTTTTTTTATTGATCGAAATGCTGCACAAATTGTTTCAGAATTAAAATAGAACTTTTGCATTTATTTTTGTCTAATAAAAATTATATATATTTACAATATTATTAATTTTTATTTAATTGCAAATTATCAAAGAGAACAATGAAAATTGAGATATAAGTATGCACATGTGAGCACATAATGACTTTATCTATTTTAAACACATCGAATCGAATAATCGTAAAATATATTATATTTTTTTTTTAGCAATGAATATAGCAAAATCAAATTAGTTACATACTTATTAATTGAAACAACTACGTAGATATCCATATCGAGCCTAAACTATAATAAATTTAAAAAACCATGTGATTGCATCGATTCTCCACCGACTAATTATGTTGTACAAGTCGGACGTATCTAATTGAGAGAATCGGACCTGTCCGTTTCACATCACTCGCTCGAGAAAGAAATCGAAGAATAAGTGCAAATCGAATCGCCGCGGCCGGCGCGCGACTCGTTGCGAAATTTCGGGTCGCGCGAAACCCGAAAGGCCTTTGCAGGCGTCGCGTCGGGCTTTTTACATAAGAATTGCGCGCGGCGAGCCGAATGGCCGTGTGTGTCGAGAGAGAAGAAAAAAAATAAGCCACCCTCGTTTTCGCAACCGGCGGAGACGGTAAATTAAAGGAGAAAATAACTTACGTCCCCGAGGCGAACAGGGGAGCGGGACGCGACAATGCGATAATAAACAAGGGATAATTCAGCGTACGTTCGTGTTTCTGAGGTCGAAATACGCGGATAAATGCGCGCGTGGCGAATAAGCGAATTTCTCCGACGACCGCCACGCGGTTCTTTCCGATCGATCGCTATATACGTTGCGAAAGAGGCGCCCGATGACGTCACGAGTGTGAAGCGATACGTCCTTGGTTATATTTTACCGTGTCGGACGGACCATTATTTTCGTATCCTCATTGACATTTCCGAACGGTCCCGAACGGTGAGAAGAGATACGCCAAAAAATGTAAATCCTTCCGGATTCAGGTATATTTCGCAACGATTAAGGTATTTCGTACAAGCAAGATCGACCGA